>NW_007252914.1:1156988-1201518 GCF_000164805.1 Carlito syrichta | reverse complement strand
AAAAAAAAAAAAAAAAAAGGATCACATTGGCTGCTGTATTGAAAGTGGATTTCAAAAAGTGAAGGGTGTAAAATAAATTAGGATGTTGACATGAGAGATAATGGTAACTCAGACCAGGTTGTTAGCCTTGGTATTGATGAGGAATGATCACATTCTGCATTGTGATAGATTGGATGGTGAATGTAAAGAAAAGAAAAGGATGACTTCATTTTCTAATTTTTTAATCTTCTCAAGAACTGTGAAAGGAAATATTTTTGACCCTATTATGAACTAAGAAACTAAGGACAAAGACTTAGAATTTCCTTGATTTGCCAAAGCTGTGCAGCTAGAGAGCAGGATGAGGTTTCAAACTTGTGTTAACTCCAGAACCCATATTCTTTCTACAGCACCAATAATATAACATATCTAGTATAATGCCTACAACATGTTAGATGTACTTTTTGGTCTTAATATTTTCTTTTTACTCAGAGTCAAATTCTTTAAAAATTCAAAGTTAGTAGACAAGAAGAGTTCATATAGCCATAGTAATTGTAAGTTTAATCAATATATGGTTTTTTGGTTGGGATAAGTTATTTGCCTATTTTGTCTATGCTTCACAGTTTTGATAACCGTAGAAGTCTTAAAAACAAGAATACATTGGCATTTGTAGGCTCTTTTACATAGATTTCTAAACTTAGGGTCTTACTAAAATTAATATTTCTTGTGTGCCTGGAGATTTCATTTTCATCAGTTTATGCATAACCCATGGAAATTAAATATGTTTATGTTGTATATATAAACTTCATTATGCAAAATATGTTTTTTAAAGCATTTTAAATGCTAAAATTCTTGAAAGAAGCATTATGTTTAAAATCAAAGCAATTGCTATGGATCTAAGTATGAAACATTGAGATAGCATTTGATTTTTTTTTTTTTTTTTGTAGATGTAAAAGGCTTAATCTCCAGCCCTTAGCTTACCTTTGGCAGAGAAACCAGGAGAATTTGCTCCGAGAAATGATATCATCTAACATTCAAGCGGTGATCATCAAAGTAGCAGCTTTGGGTATGTAGCCAGACTATCAAGGAACTGTCTGTTACTTCATAGAATATTTCAGTTCACTAATCAGCACTTACATTAAAAAACAAAGAATGATTTAGAATATAAAAATGTGGAGTCACAAGCTGAAGAAATTGCATAAGCACCTTGTGTAAAGAAGGGGAAGTTTTAAAAGGGGCTTTTGACTATTTGCCAGTTGACTAATATTAAACTTTTTTTGAATATATAACTAGCTGGCTCTAAAACTGATACTGTGTAATGGTTTGTCAACTTAAGTTTTTTTTTTAGTATAATTTGGAATTCAGGTTTGTAGGAAACAGGAAATGTTCTCTTTATTTTGGGTTTTTTTTTTAAGCTTCTTAAAATATGTGTTTGACATAAAACACGATCTTTTCCTTGTATTTTCTAACATACTTTGCATAATATTAAAATAGAATGATCAGTTTTGTTTGTGTTATCAAGAATAAATGGGGTAGTGGGTGTTTGTTGCGGATAGTGCATGTTTGAGAGAATGTTATTTGATCAGATATCATAGACACAGCAAGCAGGTGGTAATCTGATTCAAATATGGAGATTACATATGAACACATTTAATTTGTTGTTTTGAATTTGTATAATTATATTCATTTCTGAGAAACCATAGGATTTCATGAACCTATTACAGAAAATGCCCTGAAGCCTCTGGGTTTCCAACGCCTCAGTCATGTACCTCATTTGAGAGTGTTTACCCTGCTGATCACTGAAATAAAGAGTTCTCACGATGAAGACTTTGCAGATAAATTCACATTTTAAATGGCATTAAAAGAAAGAGAAAGAGTGCAAATCCCATAATGTTTCTCCTTGGTAAATACCAAGCTACTCTCCTCTTGCTTAAGTTGAGATGTTGTCTCTTCAGTTGAAAGTCTTATTTGGAGAACTTGTTATTGATCTCCTTAGCTGTCAAAATGAAAAAATTTGAGGGAGTATTATGTTCTCATTTCTGAGAAAAGGTTGCTGAGCAGCTCTCATGATTAAAGTTCTCACTATAGGTATACTTGTCATAGGAGTTTCTGTGTGAATCTAATATAGAGTATACTCTCTTACTTTCTCTTTGTTTCTAGCTCTCTTTAGAATTTTCTAAGATTACATAGTTCTATAATGAAGTTCATGTGACACTTCACTGAAAAGTACAAATATTATTCCTTCTGCTACCAAATAAAAGACTGGATTAGGACCCAGCATACCTTATTGGAAAGACAAAGCCAAAGAATTTTACCTTCTTGCCATTTTTATAATAGTACATCCCTGTTATTGTGTGTCCTTTCATTTCTATGTGTGCCTTTCTGTACAGGTTAGAGATAGGGAATTAGGTGTACTAAAACTTTGGGTAAAGTATAAAATGGAGTTAATTTGTCCTTGGCATCTCAATTACAAAAGTGAATATCTGATTTTTACATTTACAGTACATGGTTTCTACTGATTACCTACAGGTGTGCAAATGGAAGTTATTCTTGAGAACAGTATTAGAGGTTTATTTTTATTGAGTGGTACAGTACCTCTGAAGACATAGTAACATATAAATGATGCAATATAGGTTTCTAAGCTTTTTTTCTCCCTTTTTAAGTGGTCAGAACAGGATTTAAGTTTAAAAATGGGACAACATGACCTTTCTATGGTCAATAAAACTTTGTGGGCCATTTTTCAATAAAATTGTCTTTTAATAGAAAATGGTCAATCCTACATGGATGTATAAAAATATATTTTTTGTAATTATGATACATAACCTTGAAGTCTTGTAGGCATCAATGAACTCATGAAATTTTCACATTAACAAGTTAGTGTTCAAAGGACTTTCTACTGATTTTTAGACTTACTTAAAAAAATGCTCATTGGATTTAAGGAAAATCTAACCTTTTAGAATTTTTTTTTATTATATGAGTATTCCATGAAAACGTTGTTATAAAATGTTAGCTTTTAGTAGATAATGAAAGGATTCCATGTATTTTCTATTCTTCTTTCTCCCGTCAACCACTTCCTTTCCCAGAGATACACATATAATTGATAATTGATTATCTTTCAAAATGACTTTTTTGTATATGTATGTGTACATATAGAAATACTATGATTGTTTTATGGGTTTGTATTATTACATGATTGGTATCTTGCTCTGTATTCTCTTTTTTACTCAGCATTATTGTGAGCATCCCTATGTAATCAACATCCAAATCTATATGCAGAGCATTGCTAACATCCTCCTGGCCAATACTTTCCCTCCCAAAGGTTACAGCTCTCCTGACACCTAAAACTGTAAAATGGTTTTTTTCTGTGTTTGAATTTTATGTAAATATAGTAAATTCTCTATTGTATCTGACTTCTTATACTCAATGTTATGTTTAAGGTATTCATCCATGAAGCAGTAATGTATTCCATTCTTATTGTAGTGGGGTGTTCCATTGTAGAAATATACCACAATTTAATTATCCATTCTATTGTTGATGACATACAGGTAGTAACTAGTTTGGCACTATTATAAATGGTGTTGCTGTGAACATATGGGGTTATCTTGTACATTTTCTGTCTCAGACCTAGAACATCCTTTTCTTCTAGAAACTCCATTTTTTAAGTGTAAAATTATTTATCTTTATATGTGTATATGCATATCTAATAATTCCTGAGATTGTGGTATTTTGAAATCAAATTCAAGACTGTATAAGGATTATAATAATTCTGTATTCCAGCTCTGCCGCCTTTCTTCTACAATGAAAAATCTTGATTATCAAGCACACAGGAGATTTTATTTATTAGAAAATCCCATAATTTCTGGGAGCAAAAAGACCAAATAGCAGGTCTCCAATTCATTTTTTCCAGTAACTGGACTGTTCTCCCTAGAGAGAAAGAAGGAAGAACTTACATAATTTCCTTATCAACATATTAATTACAGACCTCATGGCAAAAAAAAAAAAAACACACACATATACAAACAGATCACTAATAATATTTATTAGAGGGTAAAAGTCCTTACCTTTGGACTGTTTTTAACAGGATATATCTAGTTGCTAAAAAAGAGAGATGATAATTGGAGAAAAAGCATGAGACCACTTTTGCTCATTACTGGGAAACTTTCTGTGTCTTAAAAGATGTTTGTAGAGTAACTATATTGATCACTAGAAAAACTATACAGGTTTAAGGATTAGCTTACTCAGTTAAAATGATTGTGTGAAAAGAAGTAAGGTCAAGACTCTGTAAGGCTTCTAGGATTGGGAGATGGGAATGATGGGAAGGCGGGGGATGCAAGTACACAGTTGTTTATCTCTTTCCCATTTCATAAAATTTTCTTTTGTTTTGCCTGATCTGGTGCTGCTCAGCCTGAGTTTAAAGTTGTGTGTACCAAAGGAAAGTGTTATCGATGCACAGAACACATTATCAATACCATTGTATTTGAAAGCACATATTCTTTTTTTTTTTTTTGAGTTGGAGTCTCACTCTGTAGCCCAGACCGGAGTGCAGTGGCCGCTCCCGGCCACTGCAGCCTCGACCTACTGGCCTCCGGTGATCCTTCCGCCTCAGCCTTCTGAGTAGCTGGAATTACAGGCGTGCGCTACCACGCCCAGCTAATTTTTTGATTTTATTGTAGAGATGAGGTCTCGCCTGCCCAGGCGTGTCTCGAACCCGTGGGCTCAGGCAATCCACTCACCTCAGCCTCCCAAAGGCGTAGGATTACAGGCTGAGCCACCAATTCCTAAAAGCCTTTAGGGCTATGCATAACTTCACTGTGTGTAGGCAAATTAAGGCCTATCTGTAACACAGAGCCAAGTGTCCTGTGATTCTTGTCTATTAAACCCTGTAATCTCTACCAAGGGTAAGTGTCAGTAAGGCTGCTGTTTTTATTGGCCCGGTGGGTTTACATCTGTTGAGCCAGAAAACCCAATCATAGGGAAAAGGTATGGGTCAAAACAGTTAATAAATGGAAATAGAGGGAAGCATAAGAAATGGAAAGGCACTTCTATGAATTACAGTTCTGTGGAGGGATACTATCATGTGGCCTCCATGCCAGAGCCTCAGAGTTAGGTAGGGAATAATACTCTTGGGGATCTCACTCAGATTTGATGCTAACCTAACTGATTTTGAAAGAACACTCTGGATGTGTTTTCTGCAGAGAAGGGAAATTGGTGATATGCAGGGTCTACCTAAGGAGAATCAGAATATTTAGAGCAATAAAGTGACAGAGTGCCAATTGATGACTCAATGTTGGGATAAGTCCCCATAGTTACCACTCATTTCTTGGTTTATGGGTTATATGTTTGTGGCTTGAACTATGAGAAGGTTAGGGATACCAACCCCCAGCACAGCTGAAAATCTGCTTATAATTTTTGACATCTCAGAACCTAACTATTAATAGACTACTGTTGACCAGAAGCCTTACCAATAACATAACCAATTAACACATTTTGTACATGTATTCTTACAATAAAGTAAGCTGGAGAAAAGAAAATGTTATTCTTAATCATAAGAAAGAAAAAATACATTTACAGTACTAGACTGTATTTATCTATACCATAAGTTTTTGTCATCTGATTGTTTGTAAGATAAATCACCTATCCGAAATGGCAGGCAGTCACAGCCACAAATCTCAGTCTATAGTATATATCAAGCAATTCAACTTTTTCTTATAGTGTCATAACTTTTCTCTGCTTCTTGGGAGCACTTCCAGCATCACTACTGGCACTTTGTATGGGTCTCATGGTATTATTCAAGGTATACGGTATTGCACTAGCATGATGAAAAATATGTAAGAACCATGATACACAATTTACTGAAGAGAAAAACTGCTCATGGGGAGATAATTGGTGTCACATGATTAGCATCACAGGGCATCTTAAGCAAATAATTACAGCACTTGAGCTCACCTCAATAGCAACAAGGGTGGCTATGAAATTATGATAGTGTGCCAGGCTCGGTGGCTCAGCCTGTAATCCCGCGCCTTTGGGAGTCTGAGGTGAGTGGATTGCCTGAGCCCGCGGGTTCAAGACCTGCCTGGGCAGCGAGACCTCATCTCTACAATAAATCAAAAAAATCAGCCGGGCGTGGTAGCGCATGCCTGTAATTCCGGCTACTTGGAAGACTGAGGCAGAAGGATTGCTGGAGCCCAGCAGGTCGAGGCTGCGGTGGCCGGGAGCGGCCACTGCACTCCAGTCTGGGCGACAGAGTGAGACTCTAACTAAAAAAAAAAAAGAAATTATGATAGTAGTAATAATAGTTAATAATAAGTTAATTGTATGCAGTTATGACTTAATACTTCACCTTTACATTTTTTTTCATTTCGGTCAACTGCTGGCACCATTTATGGTCTGTAAGTATATGTGTGTAAGTGCTGATAAATTTTAACTTTTTATAACAGATTGGTATATATTTTATGGTTATAAGTGATAAAATAAACTAGTGTCTACAGATATTTTATGCTTTTATGACATACCTTTTTCTAATAATTTTCAATATTTCTTGGCTGCATGGTTATTCTGTTGAGTTTTTTAAATTGTCACAAATCTCCAGAGTTTTCCAATATAATAATTGAAAAAAGTCCACATGTATAATTGGACCCATGCAGTTCAAACCCTTGTTATTTAAGGGTCAACTATATTTACCATTCTGATCATTTTTCTGATGATTTGACTGTTACTAATGAATTACATAGATGGAGGATTTTGAACAGTGAAGCTTTTGCACTTTTTTGTGGGCATAAATCAAAACAATATGTCACTAAGACATCTACCTAAGGATAATGGAAAGCAGATTTCTACTGCCTGCCATAGCTTGATTTCCTTCAAATGTAGATATGTGACTGTGAATGGAATTCATTTAAGGAAACTGGAAGACCACCCTTGAGGGAGATGGATTTGGATGTGTTGTAAAGAATAGATATTGCTAATAACTCCTCTCTGGAGTTATGCAAAGTATGTTTGTGAAAAATTTACCATATACTCAAACAGAGCTGTATTTGGTATAATATAATAAATGACATTCTTATGAGACACACATTTTTGCGTGTGAGCAAACCATTTTTCTGAATTGCACAAATTTTACTGATAAACCGTGGCAATGACCCATGTTGTGGTTTGATTAGTAGTATCTCTGCTACACTGATGTTCTGAGGGGCTTTTGGGTACTGGTCTTAAGATCTTATCAGACCACAGTAATGTTCCTGAAAGCTCTTGGTGATGAAAAGGACATGCTAATCCAAATAGAGGCACTAGAGGGAGCTCTATTCCAGGAGACTGCATCTGGAAATGGCCCTAGAAGGACAACAGAGCTTTAAATGACTGGACTAATAGAGTCTTTACTTTAATGGAACATCATATCAGTCAGTAGAAAGAGGCTATACCCTTGTACAGGATGCCTGCTTATGAGAGCACTATGGTTGGGGTAAATTATGGTAGGACATTATAGACAACGTCACCTTTATGGCCCAGGTATCACAGATAAAGGGATTTCTTTCCCATAGTACACTGGTTAGGATTGGAAGGATAAAGGAACAACACTGTGTTGTCTTGAAGGGAATAACATCTTCCAATTACATATGGAAACCAATGGCTGTTAAAATCTGTACTTTGATATCTGGGATATAATTATGTCCTCAAACCAGCTGGAATCCAGAATTTACTGAACAATAATCTCTGGTCACTAACCTAGTCACTGTGACTATAAATGTGCATGAGAAAAGTTGTTTTTGTTGGGAAGAAATGGCGAATGTTACTTTAATTCGACTTGACCTTTCATGCTAAGCTTGACTAGACTATATTCAGTGTAACAACAAAGGATCGGGGCAACTATTCTGATGGTCCTGGAACGTTCTCTCATTTCCTAGGCTGTTTGGTTACTTCTCTTATTGAAACTATCAGAAAGCGTTGAAATTGGTCAGGTCACCAGTTTGTTTGAGTCTGGTTTGACAGTCCAATATTTTGTTTTAACTCAATTTCTCATTTATTTGTAACATATTGCATATGTGGGGATGTAGAAAAAAATATCTTTATGTTTATCCATGGCTAGGGCTTCCTGAGAAAATTTTACAGAAAATATATGAAACAGTCTCAGAATAACAATGGTAATACCACCACTACTAATGTGATTTCTGAGAACAGTTAAAAAGAAGTTTTTGTATGTTCTTCCCCGAATTTCTCCTGCCATTTTTAGGTTTTTAAATTTTGTATTTTCTGAGCATATAGCAATTACTCTTTATTTTTTAACAGTTTTGTGGAAATGTAATGAACATGCTATATACTTCATTCATTAAAATATACAGTTCAGTCTTTTTAGTGTATTCACAATTGTGTATCATCACCACAGTGTAGTTTTAGAATATTTTTGTTCCCTCCAAAAGAAATTCCATACTCCTTAGCAATCCCTCTCCATTTTCCCCCAAACTTTCCCCCCTCCTCTTTCCACCCTTAAGAACCCTGAGAACTTTGTGTCTTCATATCTTTATAGATTTGTCTGTGCTGGATATTTCATATAAATGAAATATGTGGTCTCTTGTGACTGGCTTCTTTTACCTAGTGTAATGTTTTTAAGAGTTATCCAAATTATAGCATGCATCATTACTTGGGCTCTTTTAATTGCCATCTAGTATCCTATTACAAAGATGTATCTCATTTTATTTAGCCGTTCATCAGTCCATAGACGTTTGGCTTGTTTCCATTTTTAATTTTTATGAATAATAATTTTTATGAATAAAGCTGCTGTGGACATTCATGTACAGGTTTTTTGTTTGTTTTTTAATTGTTGTGTTGTTTTTTGGAAATGTGCTTTCATTTCTCTTGGGTATATACCTAGGAATAGAATTGCTATGTCATGTGATAACTGTATATTTAACATTTTTAGGAACTGCTGGACTGGTTTCTAAAATGGCTATATTATTTGAAAATCCCACTTAGCAATGAATGAGGGTTCCAATTTTTCACATCTTTGTCAACACTTACTGTTTTCTGTCTTTCTTACTGTCGCTATCCTGGTGGATGTAAAGTTGTATCTCATTGTGGTGTTATTTTGCATTTCTCTAATGATTAATGATGTCGAGCATCTTCTCATGCACTTATTGGCCATTTGTTCATTTTATTTAGAGAAAGGTCAACTCAAATCCTTTGCCCCTTTTTAAAATTGAGTTATTTGTCTTTTATTGAGTTATAGGTGTTCTTCAGTATATATTTGGATGCAAGTTCTTTACCAGATGTTTGATTGTTAAACATTTTCTCTCATTTTGTGCGTTTTCTTATCACTTTCTGGGTGATGTCCTTTGAAGCTTGTGGGGGCCATTGCCATTGACCCCTTAATGGTTCACTAGAAAATCACTGGCATGAGGCAAGGTTGATTAGTAGGAGTAAAGGCATACAAATTTTATTTAACATGTATACGTGGGGGCCTTCAGAATGAAGACTCAACTTTCCAATGAATTACAGAAACTAAAATACTATCTCAAGGTTACAGGAAAAATGGAGACTTCCTTATTGTGGTGAAACACATTATGGGAAGGGGAAAAAGAGGAATTCTGTTGAGGGGCAATGTTGGTTGGGACAGTGAATGGGTGGGGAAAACAGAATGACTTGCAAATAATTAACTTTGGAATTTAAATCCTTGGAAATAGTTATTACACTTGCAATGTCTGCTCAGGTATTATCACATCTTGCTCTTCTTTTCTGTAATAGATTACAGGGAGGGGAAACAGCTTCTGTGACTAAGTGGAAACAGGAAGTTCAGAGAGACCTTGTGGCAAAAAGCCATATTTTGGGGGTAAATTTCCCTGCATCCCTTCAAGCACAAACATTTTTCTTTTTGATGCAGTTCCATTAATTATTTTTCTTATATATTCTTTTGATATTATTGCTAAGAAATCATTGTCCAACAGTATCATAAGATTTACTTTTATGTTTTCTTCTAAGAGTTTTTATCCTTTTAGCTCTTACATTTAGGTATGTGATTTCCTGGTTCTCTCCTCCTACTTTTATTTGGACTTACCTTTTCTTCTTCTCTGTTGTTCCTGTGCCACTTAATTTTTATTTTGTTCCTAGAAGTTTCTTCCCAATGTGGGGCCTTGTCTTGTATCAAAGCACTGGTTCATCAGTATTGATTAAAATGGTAGTAACAGATATAATTTCATGTGAAAGTTTTCAATAGTAATCCTTACAATGATGTTTGCCGTACTTTTATTATTATTTGAGTTGGAGTCTCACTCCGTCACCCAGGATGGAGTGCAGTGGCACACTCAGCTACCCCAGCATCAACCGGCTGGGCTCAGGTGATCCTTTTGCCTCAACCTTCCAAGTAGCTGGAACTACAGGTGCGTGCTACCACGCCTGGCTAATTGTTGATTTATTGTAGAGACAAGGTCTCACCAAGTTGTTTGGGCTGGTCACGAACCAGCAGGGTTAGGCAGTCCACTTGCCTCGGCCTCTCAAAGTGCTGGGATTACAGGCTGAGCACCGAGCTTGGCCTGCTATAAAATTTTTATAGGAACTTGTTGCACTTACCCCTAGCTGAAAACACACTACTCAAAACAGAATGGTGTAAAATACAAGCATTGTATTATGCTCACATTCTCTCTATTTAGAACCTAGAATGGACAAAGGGCTTGCTTTTTCCTCCAGGATACTTGGGAAGTATTAGACATACAAGGGTGATTTAAATGACTAGCTGATGCAGTCATCTGGAAGCTTCTTCACTCAGACATTTAATTTCTGCAACGAGCTATGCTTCGTGAATGAAGTGCCTACACATACATGGTCAGTGTGCTTGGAATTGTTAACAGCATGATGTTCTTAATGTAGTCATATTTGTTACATGGCTGCTCAGGGCAGCAATGATTGTATTCCAGCGAACAAAGTAGGAGCTACATATGTTTTTAAAAAAAATTAGCCTTGAAAGACAAATATCGTCACTTCTGCTGAACTCTTTTGGTCAAAGCAGTCACAAACCCACACAGTTTCAACCAAAGGGGTCATAAACCCCGTGTCTTGATGGGAAGAATCTCATACAATTTGTAACCATGTTTATTCTAAATTCCTTCTATGGATATTTTTGAGAAATAGTATTTATAGAATTATATTAAATGCTTTTTCTATACCAGTTAAAATAATCATTTTCATTACATTTCTGGAACAAATAACACGTGATTATGCTGAAATGTCCTTTTTATGAATTGCTTGATTCATTTTGCAATTATTCTGTTTAAGATTTTGTATATATATTCACCAAAAGATTCATCTTTAATTTTCTTTCCTATTAATGAAAGGTTTGTGTAACAAGGCTTCATAAAGATTTTGCAGTATATTCTCTTTTTCTGTTATCAGAAAGGTTTTCTGTAAGATTAGTATTAATTATTTCTTCAATGTTTTGAGGTGTTTATTGCTAAAACCATTTGAATATGGAGATTTCTTTTGGGGAAAGTTTTTTTATTAGAGATTCAATTGTTTTGTTAGATTAAAACTATTTTTATTTTAAAGATGGGTACAATTCAGGATTAGGTATACAAGTGGACATCATACATAATAAAACTAGATTTTCTGTTTCTTTTTTCAGTTTGACAAATTGTGATTTTCTCTGATTTGTTGTTCTAAGTTTTGAGAATTATAGGTATAAAATTGTTCCTATTATCTTCTTGTATTTTTATCATTTCTAGGATCAATATTGATGTCATCTTTTTCATTCCAATTGGTAATTTATTTTTTTGTTCTGCTTTATGAACCTTAGAGGTGTTCAGCAACTTTATTAGTCCTTTGACTTTGTTGCTTGTTTATATTATTTGTTGATTTTCTGTTTTATTAACTTCTACTGCTATGTTTATTTTTCCCTTATGATTTCTTTGGGTTTAATTTGCTGTTCTTTTAAAATTTCTTAATGTATACATATGTATTAGATTTCACCTTTGTTTATATATTTAGGCTATGGATTTTCCTGTTAATTGCAACTCTAGTTATATTCTATTACCAGTTAGTTCAAAATACTTTCTAATTTCCATTGAAATTTCTTCTCCAACCCATTGATTATTTATAAATATATTGGACAGACTTCCGGCAAGATGGCGATGGGGCAGCTCCAACTGTGAGACTCTCCACTGAGGAGATCACAAAGAGACTCTGGTTCTCTCCCCGGAGGCTGCAGATCCCATCGTTGGGAGCCTGCTGTTCACTCAGAGCTCGGCCGTAGACCTCGCTGAGGCATCACCATGGCCCGGGCATCTACAGTGGCTGCTGCTGCTGCTGCTGCCACCACGGCCAGCAGCCACTCCACATTGCACGGCCACTGCCTGAGGCGAGCTGCCGCCGCCGCTGCCTCTGAAGCAGCCATTACACATCGCTCCGCCTGTGCCTAACGCCAGCCGCCGCCGCCGCCACCGCTGCTGCTGCCGCCACTGCCGAAACAGCCATCCCACATCGGACCATCAGTGCCTGAGGTGAACCACAGCTGCCACCGCCAAGGCAGCCATTACACATCGCACAGCCTGTGCCTGAGGCGATCCATGACTTCAGACCTTGAAGCCCCTGTGAGCAAGATCTGCTAAGGTCTACTACCACTGGACATCCTGCCAGGCCGTGGGTCTCTTCCTGTGTGCCTCCAGGCAATATCTCCCTCCCCTCAGGGGTGAGCGGCCAGCTGTGATAAAGACCATCTGGAGCAAGGGATAACACCACCTGCTGGCTATTCAAGGTAACAACACCGAAAGGGGAAAAATGGAAGCCTGACAGACACAGGTCAGATCTGAGTAGTGAACGGGGCAGTGGTGAACTGAGTGATGATCTGAACTGCCCTTCACAGCAGGCCAGGGGCAACTGATCCTAACTGTGAACAAACTTACCAGCTTGAAAAGACAGCTAGAAATTAGAGCTGAAAGGACATTCAACTTAAACGACAACTCTCAGAGTGTGCTTGATTGGTTCTGTTAGTCTACTAACTTGATTCTATTCCTTCTGTTTTGTCCCCCCCCTTTTTTTCTCCTTCTTTTCCCTTTTTTTATTTTCTTCTCTCTGTAAACCGTATCTTTGTGTAGAGGAATAGCACACCAATAAGGAGGTTGGTAAGCTTGTATGTTAACAACATTGTATGTTTTAGTTTTTTTATATGGGAGTTGGTTAGTTTGTAACCGTGGTCTATTATTTTTATCTGTTTCAGTTTAGGTCTCTCTCTCCATTTGTTGGTACACTTGTCTGTTTTCACCCTTACTCCTCTCTCTCTCCACCCCCCACTGTCTGATCCATTCTCTTCCCTCGGTTAACCATATTTTATTTCAGGGAGTAAACCTACAACCCCACTGCACGGACAGATTCCAAGGCAGTGGGAAGTGGGTTTCAGATTATTCATACACCTGTCGGTGGATACCAGGACCTGCAAATAGATTCTGAATCACAGTTCTCCCCTTAAGTAAATCTCAAAACTACAAAAAGGACCACCCACAACCTACAGTGCAACTCCAGAATTGAACAAAGTAAGAAGACATACATAAAGAAGAATAGGAGATTGAAAAAACAGAAGTAAAAGCAACTCCTCCACCCCTGAATAACAAAATTAAAGAAGACAGTGACATGGAGGGAAGGAAAAAGTAGGGAGGGGGAAAAAACTGCACAAATGAAGAAAAACCAAAAGAATATAGATCTCACACAGAACCCTGGGAGATCAGACACTGGGAAACAGATTCTGGAACACAAACAATGAAGAGCCCCCAGAATGACTGGTCACATGCAACAAACCCAGACATCAAGACGTTAATAGAATTTTAAAAATTGAGGAGAGACAAGAGGAAAACAAGAAGGAGCTGATGTCAGAAATAACAGCAGTAAAGAATACTGTGATGGAAATAAATAACAAACTAATAAACATAGAAAGCAGAATTAGCCAAGCAGAAGAATCTCAGAGCTCGAGACAAAAACACAGAACTAACCCAAACTGTCAAAAGCATAGAAAAGAAGCTCAAAAAGACAGAACAAAACCTTTAAGAGATGAATGACTGCTGGAGGCCAGCTCCAGGGGGTTCACGGGGACCCAGGAAGGAGGTGTGGTAAGGCAAAACAATGAAGAGTCATGACCAGAGTTTCTTTTCAGGTACTCTGGCACTGAAGCACAACAGTGCTGATTTACTTATATCATAATTTTTGCCACACACTTAGCGGAAAGCTAACAGTAAAAGAAATAATTAACAATCAAAACATATTGAAACAATTGTATGACATACTAATGATTTTACAATTCTTATGATTTTTGCATGATATTACGGTTTAATAATGTCTACATATAAGAAGCTAGCTGTTCTTGGAAGTGTTAACTTATTATAAGGGCAAGGTTAATAGTCAAAAGGTTAGCAAGTGGAAAGTAAAACTTATGCTTTATAAAGGTAAATAGTCTATATATATATATATATATATATATATATATATATATATATATATATATAAAGGTGTTGGGCATATAACCTTTATGTAGTTTTAACTTAAAGGTTGCTGTCTGTGACGAGGCGGTGTCTATATTTTGTTTATATATATCAATCATTTCACTTTTTGCTAAGTGCTGACCTTGGGTTTTAGAAAGTAGGTGCCAAGGGGGCCCACTGCATTTTATAGTTTCCTATAAAGATAAGTTTTTCTACTTAACATGTCTTTCATCTATCCAGACTTTTCTAATCATATCATCATATGCACCTGTATATGGTAATGGAGGGTCAAGCCAGTCTAAGTTTTGCATACTACTCTTTCCTCTAAGTGCCCACCAAATTCTACCATTCATATTATATCCTATATGGGGGCCTGCTCTAACAGTTGGCAAGGGTTTGTAATATTGTTTCAAAGCTTTAAACTTGTGGCTACCCTGGTGTTGTTAGTATGGCTTAACTGTGTTTGCTTTAGTTTGTACCTCAGTTTCTGTCATTTCTTGATACCATAGTTTTAACATGAAGTAGAACAGTTAAAAGTATACTTTGTCACAGTAGGTTTTAGAGTAATTGGTTGGGTCATTGTGACCCGTTGGGTTGCTATTTGCATTTTCTGAAGCATGGCCACTGGTGAACGATTAACTGCTTTATTATTGACATTATAGATGCTGTAATCCCTATCTTTAGTCACAGTGTTCTTTCCCAAGGGGAGATTTAAGCATATAATTCCTGTAAGGCATAAACATAACAATATAATGGGAACAAACAGGTGACAATGAGTCACAGGACATTCATGTAGAACTTTCTTCAAGACTTTCCGCGGGGTTTTGCCACACACACGGATCCCTTCTGGGGCTTTTCCTTCCAGAAGGGTGTCTTCATTCGGTTCCCATGCTGAGTCCTGGATTGTCATGACCTCCACCAAATGACCACTTCAAGAGACCGAACCTAAGAATACTTGGCCTTCCTGAGGCAGAGAGAGAAACAGAGGTCACACTGGAACAAACATTTCATGAAATCATTCAAAAAAACTTTCCCCATCTCATCAAGGATGAAAAAATTCAAACACAAGAGATTCAGAGAACCCCTGCAAGATAACAGATGAGAAGACCAACTCCCAGACATATAATAATTAGCCTAAACAAAGTAGGTATAAAAGAAAAAATCCTAAAGGCTGCAAGAGAAAAAGGTCAGACTACCTACCAGGGAAGACCAACTAGAATAGCAGCAGATATGTCTACAGAAAGCCTCCAGGCTAGGATAGCTTGGAGCCCTATCTTCAAAGTTCTAAAAGATAAATAATTTAAACCAAGAATAACCTACCCAGCCAAGCTAAGCTGCATCAGTGAGGGACAGTTGAAGTCTTTCCCAGATATCCAATCCCTAAGAACCTACACTGCCACAAGACCACATCTACAAGAAACACTTTAAAAAGTATTGAACACAGAAGAAAGGGAAAAAAGAACAACAATGTTCTTCACAAGAGTACAGGCAAAAGATTAAAAACACACATGATCTAACTCTAAAACCAAAAGAAAGACAACACACAAACAGGAAGAACAACAACTCTATAAGAACATTATGAGAAGGATCAGCTCTCACATCTCAATAATTAGTTTGAATGTGAATGGACTAAATGCACCACCGAAAAGACATAGAATGGCAAAATGGATAAAACATCACCAGGCAACAATATATTGCCTTTAAGACACTCACCTCACTAGAAAGGACACTCACAGACTCAAAGTAAGAGGATGGGAAACAAATTTTCAGGTGAATGGAACACAAAAGAAAGGAGGAGTCGCAATCTTAATCTCAGACAAAATACCCTTTAAGCTATCAAAAATTAAAAAAGATACAGAAGGCCGCTACATAATGATAAAAGGTTCAATCCATCAACAAGAAATATCCATCCTAAACATATCTGCACATAACATAGGAGCACCAACTTTCATAAAGCAGCTCCTAGGTAAACTAAAAGAAGATATCAGCTGGGCTCGGTGGCTCAGCCTGTAATCCTGCGCCTTTGGGAGGCTGAGGTGAGTGGATTGCCTGAGCCCACGGGTTCAAGACTCGCCTGGGCAGTGAGACCTCATCTCTACAATAAATCAAAAAATCAGCTGGGCCTGGTAGCGCATGCCTGTAAATTCGGCTACTTGGAAGGCTGAGGCAGAAGGATTGCTGGAGCCCAGCTGGTCGAGTCTGCGGTGACTGGGAGCGGCCACTGCACTCCAGTCTGGGCGACAGAGTGAGACTCCAACTCAAAAAAAAAGAAGATATCGACTCCAATACCATCATAGCTGGGGACTTTAATACCCCATTCACAACCCTAGACAGATCATCAGGACAAAAATTCAGCAACGAGATTCGAAACCTCAATGTGACTCTTGATCAAATGGACTTAATTGATACCTACAGAACCCTCCATCCAAAGACCACAGAATACACGTTCTACGCATCACCACATGGAACGTACTCTCAGATCGACCACATCTTGACCATAAGTCAAGCATAAGCAAATTTAAAAGGACTGAAATTTTACCATGCACCTTCTCGGACCACAGTGGAATAAAAATAAGCATTAACACCAACAAGGTCCCCCTAAAACCCACAAAGACATGGACAGTAAACAGCATGATGCTAAACAACTCCTGGGTCAATGATGAAATCAAAACAGAGATTGAAAGATACCTGGAAACAAGTGAAAATGAAGAAATATCTTACCAAAATCTCTGGGATGCCATGAAAGCTGTGTAAGGGGAATTTATGTCCCTATAAACGCACATGAAGAAAATGGGAGAATCACAAATTAACAGTCTAAGAAGCCACCTAAGGAAGCTGGAAAAGCAAGACCACAAAAACCCTAATTTCAGCAGAAGAATCGAGATCATCAAAATAAAAGCCGAAATCCAGGACATAGAAGACAAAAAGATAATACAAAAAATCAACGAAACAAAAAGCTGCTTCTTCAAAAGGATAAACAAAATCAATGGTCCCCTAGCTATACTAACCAAGAAAAAGAGAGAAAAAAGCCCGAATAAACACAATTAGAAACACAAAAGATGAAGTCACATATGATCCTGAAGAAATACAAAAGATCATTAGAGACTATTATGTACACTTTTATGGAAACTTGAAAACCTTTTGGAAATGGAGGACTTTCTGTCAACACAACCTGCCTAGGTTGAAACAAAAAGAAATTGAGGCCCTAAATAGACCAATAGCAATCAAGGAAATTGACCGTGTAATAAGAAAACTATCTACAAAAAAAAGCCCAGGACCAGACGGCTTTCCAGCAGAATTCTGCAAGACATTTAAGGAGGATCCTATACCATTCCTACTGAAGGTATTCCAGGTGATTGAGAAAGATGGAACTCTCCCCAAATCATTTTATGATGCCAACATCACATTGATACCCAAGCCAGGTAAAGACCCAACGAAGAAAGACAACTATGGGCCAATATCTTTGATGAACATAGATGCTAAAATTCTCAACAAGATCCTAACAAACGGGCTTCAAAAACATATCTCAAAAATCATCCATCATGACCAAGTAGGCTTCATCCCTGGGATGCAAGGCTGGCTCAACATTCGTAAAACCATAAATGTAATTAAATACATCAACAGATGTCAAAACAAAAACCACATGATTATATCATTAGATGCAGAAAAAGCTTTTGATAAAATCCACCACCCCTTCTTGATAAAAAACCCTCGAACATCTAGGCATACGGGGAACATACCTCAAAATAGTAAAAGCCATCTACAAGAAACCCACAGCCAGCATACTCCTAAATGGACAAAAACTGGAACCATTTCCCCTGAAAATGGGAACAAGACAAGGATGCCCACTCTCACCCCTCCTGTTCAATATAGTATTGGAAGTCCTGGCTAGCGCAATCAGAGAAGAGAAGGCAATCAGGGGTATTCAAATAGGAAAAGAGTAAGTCAAGCTATCTCTCTTTGCAGATGACATGATCGTGTACCTTGAAAACCCAAGAGAATCTGTCAAAAACCTCCTTACACTGATAAAGGACTTTGGCAAAGTCTCAGGATATAAAATAAATGTGCAAAAGACAATCGCATTTCTTTATACCAATGATAAACAAACATAAACTCAAATAAAAACCACAATCCCACTCACAATAGCCACGAAAAAAAAAAAAAAATGAAATACCTTGGCATCTTCCTAACCAGAAATGTGAAAGACCTTTACAATG
The DNA here is from genome assembly GCF_000164805.1 of Carlito syrichta. Classification (NCBI taxonomy): domain Eukaryota; kingdom Metazoa; phylum Chordata; class Mammalia; order Primates; family Tarsiidae; genus Carlito; species Carlito syrichta. The sequence goes on along the minus strand of NW_007252914.1, from coordinate 1,182,878 downwards.
AAAACTACAAAACACTGCTCAAAGAAATCAAAGATGACGCAAACAAGTGGAAAAATATCCCATGCTCATGGATTGGAGGAATCAATATTGTGAAGATGTCCATCTTACCTAAGGCAATCTACAGACTTAATGCAATACCCATCAAATTTTCAGCAACATTCTTTTCAGGCCTAGAAAAAACAACACAGGAATTCATATGGAAACACAAACGACCAAGAATAGCCAGAACAATCCTAAGCAAAAAAAACAAATCAGGTGGTATTACATTACCAGACTTCAAACTTTACTATAAAACTACAATAATCAAAACAGCTTGGTATTGGTACAGGAACAGGCATATAGACCAATGGAAGAGAATTGAGATTCCAGAAGCAAAACCTCAATTTCTCAACCAACTCATCTTCGACCAAGCCTCCACCACCTACCACTGGGGAGAGGAGAACCTATTCAGTAAATGGTGCTGGGAAAACTGGCTGACCACATGCAGAAGATTGAAACAGGACCCCTTTCTATCCCCATACACAAAAATTAACTCTAAATGGATCAGAGACCTAAGTGTAAAACCTCAAACTATAAGAACCTTAGAAAATGAAGGACATACCCTCATAAATTAGAGCTGGCATCCAATTCCTGAACAAGACTCGAAACCCACAGGTCATAAGAGAGCAGATAGACAAGTGGGACCTCATTAAACTGACAAGTTTCTGCAAAACCAAAGAAACCGTCATGAGAGCAGGGAGATAGCCTACAGACTGGGAAAAAGTATTTGCCAACTCCAGGTCTGACAAAGGCTTAACATCTTAGATCTACAAGGAACTCAGACGTGCTGAAAAGAAAAAACAAACATTCCCATTATAAAATGGGCAAAAGATATGAACAGACACTTCTCAAAGAAAGACATCTGACCAGCCAACAGACACACGAAGAAATGTTCAACCTCACTAATCATCAGGGAGATGCAAATCAAAATCACACTGAGATACCACCTAACTCCAGTCAGAATGGCAATTATCAAAACTCAAAAAATAACAGTTCCTGCAGAGGGTGTGGCGAAAAGGAAACACTTCTGTACTGTTGGTGGGAGTGCAAACTAGTGCAACCTCTGTGGAAAACAGTATGGCGATTCCTAAAAGCTCTAAATATTGACCTCTCATATGACCTCACAATCTCCCGACTGGGAATATAGCCTGAAGAACTCAAATCACTCTATAAAAAAGATACCTGCACACGTATGTTTATCGCAGCATTTTTCACAATAGCAAGAACCTGAAAACAACCATCCAAAGAGGACTGGATTAAAATAATGTGGTACATATACATGAGGAATACTACGCAGCCATAAAAAAGAACAAAATCATGAATTTTTCAGCAACCTGGATGGAACTAGAGTCTATAATACTGAGTGATCTCTCCTAGAAACGAAGATCTGAGTATTACATATTCTCACTCATATAGTGGACTTTGAACATCCAACGTAATACTATAAGAAAATGACTGACAGTGGTGGGAAACTATGGGGGTGGGAGGTGAAGGGAGATGGGATTAACGGTAGTAAATATCTGTCTGGGGACTGGGAGACACCTCTTATCAACAAGGGTGCCTGAATAGAGCATATTTGTACACCTAACCCTTTACTGTACCCCACAATATCATTAAAAAAAATTGATTAAAATAAAAAACAAGTAAGTAAATAAATATATTGCTTGATTTCCAAACGTGAAGGTTTTCTACTTATCTGTGTACAGTTGATTTCTAACTCAATCACATTTTGGTTAGATAACATACAGAGAATTATTTTAATTCTTTGAAATTTTGAAAGGATGCTGGATGGCTTATTATACAGTCAATTCTTGTAAATGTTTCATGTACTCTTGAAAATAATGCTTTTACTGTCGTTTTGAAATACAGTACAATTTACATATGAATTAGATGAAGTTGGTTTCTCATGTTATTCAGGTCTTATGTATCCAATTCATATTTTCTGCTTGTCATATTAGCTATTGAAAGAGTTGTATTAAAACTGGACAGTGATTGTGGTTTTTCATTTCTCATTTTATTTCTGCTAATTTTTACTGTATGTATTTTAAAGCTTTGTTATTACTTGCATATAGATTTTAAATTATTGCATTCTTTTGCTGAGATACCCTTACTATTATAAAATATATCTTTTTATTTATAGTAATATTTTGCCTTAAAGTATAATTTGTCTGAGACTGGCATAACTAAACTAGCCTTCCACTGATTAGTGTTTGCATGATATAGTTATTTCATCCTTTCAAATATTTTTGTCCTGTGTTATCTTGGAAGAAGTAGATAGGTGAGTTTTTTTCTTCCTTTCTTCTCTCCTTCCTTCTTCTCTCTTCTCTCCTCTCCTTCCTTTATTTCTTTCTTCTATTGTATTTGGGTTTATATTCTCGGCTTACTACTTTTCTTTATTAGAAAAGGTATTTGATGTTTCTTTCTTCTTTTTGCCTTCTTATAGATTAATCAATTAGTTTCTATTATCACATTTTTAGCTGTACTGTATATTTTTTTACTCTTCTTTAGTGGTTGCTTCAGAGATTGCTATACAAATCTTTTATTTTTCAAAGACAAATATGTTACCCTACCAGTCAAGACAATACTAAGAACTTAAAACATTTTAACTGTGTCCCTCCTGTATTTGTGTTATAGTTGCCTTGTTTTAATTCTATACATTTTTCTATTCTCACAATAAATCTTTTGGCTTTGTGTAAACAATATTCATTTATATTTACTTGCGTTCTTTCTTCTATTACACTTTATTTCTTTCTAAAGTTCTTATATTCCTCTGGGATTATTTTTTCTTCTACTTGAATAAGTTAATGTTTCTTTGGGGGTAAGTTTACAAGTAATAATTTCTGGTTAGCTAGGCTCGGTGGCTCAGCCTGTAATCCCGCACCTTTTGGAGGCTGAGGTAAGTGGATTGCATGGGCAGCGAGACCTCATCTCTACAATAAATCACAAAATCAGCCAGGTGTGGTAGCGCATGCCTGTAATTCTGGCTACTTGGAAGGCTGAAGCAGAAGGATCGCCGGAGCCCAGCAGGTCAAGACTGCGGTGGCTGCGAGTAGCCACTGCACTCCATCCAGTCTGGGCGACAGAGTAAGATTTCAACTCAAAAATAATAATAATAATAATAATTTCTGTTTTTCTTTTTCTCAGTGTGCATGTATTCTTCAGGCCATTTTTACCAGATACTATACGAATTCTAATGCTTACTATTATATTATAACTGTGTTATTGTACAAGACTTTACAATACTTTGACCATCTTCTCCCTCGTGATTTGTATGCTATATTTTATAATTATTTGGATTTTAATTTTGTTTTTAATTTCACAAATGACATATTTTGATTATTTTGTTACTTATTTTATAGAATTTTTATGTTTACTAATTGTTACCAATAGTATTGCTTATCATTCCCTATTACATTTCAGACCTCTTTGCTTGGGTTATTTTTCTGTTCATTTGTTTGTTTGTTTTTTTTTTCAGTTAAGATCTCACTCTGTCTTCCAGGCTGGATGACAGTGGTATGATCACAAATAGCTGCAGTTTTGACCTTCTGAGGTCAGGCAATTCTTCTGCTTCAGTTTCCCAAGTAGCTGTGACTACAGGCACGTGCCACCATGCCCCACTAAATTTTTTATATTTTTGTTGTACAGATAAGATCTCACTATACTGCCTAGGCTGGTCTCAAACTCCCGGGCTCAAGCAATCCTCTAGCCTCAGCCTCCCAAAGTGCTGTGATTACAGGCATGAGCTACCACACCCAGCCATTTTTCTGTTTATTGATGTCATCCTTTAGAGGTTCCCCGAGTGAAGTACAGATTCTCAAATTTTATTTTCTAAAAGTTACTTTGTCTTTATTTTTCTTGAATTATGGGAGTTTTTAGTTATATAATTCTGCATTGATAGTTGTTTTGTCTCAGTTCTCTGAGTATGTTATTCCGTTGTCTTACGATTTCCATTGGTGCTGCCTCTAATGTAACTGTCTTTGTTTTTTGTAAATAATATGTCTTTTTTCTTCCAGGTACTCTTAAGATCTTTTCTATATCCTTTATCTCTTATAGCTTTAGTTCCATTTTTTTGCTCCTGTATAGATTTCCTTTTATTTAACTGATTGGTGTACTTTGATATCCTGAATCTGTGGATTTATACCTTTCATTACTTCTAGAACACTATTTAGCTCCCTGTTAATTTTTCATACCCCAACTGACTTTCTTTGTCTATCCTGATTTTGTTTTACTCTATGCATGGGCAGATTGGTCTTTAACCAACAACTCAAGGGGCCCCAATCAGATTTTTGGAACACAGTTTCTTTAACTTCTTTCTCTCTGTTATTCTGTTCCACAAATTCTAGGCATTTAAACTTTGATGTTTAGCCTTTTCCTTTATATTCTACCCTTTGCTGTATGGAATATTTTAATTTCTTATGTTGTTTCAGGCGGAATGTGTCCTGTGAATAATTAGCTTTAATCTTTTCAATGGTATTCTTTAATTTTAAAGGTATTCTTTAAATTTTTATATGTATAATTCTTTAAACATCCAAATTGAAGTAATGTCTTTTCAGTCCTTTCTAATCAATATAAAAAATGTAAGAGACTAGGCCTATAGATGGACTAGAAGCCTAGTCTTATTTGAAATCCTACATCTCAGGGATAAGAAGGATTTATCTTTAAGTCAAACTGGCAAGCTGTTCAGTTTTTTTGTTTGTGGGGGAAGAAGGTTGTTGGATTTTTTTGTTTGTTTTTCAGAAATATATTTACTAGTTGGGTCTAATTTTTACTAGTTTATAAGGTGATAATAAAAATGAATATAACATTTTCAGAGCAAGATACTTTGGTACCAACAGTTAATTTATATATTATCCTGGGTAGCCTGGTACAGTACATTCGGGGATGCCACAGCCAAATAAAGATATTTCTACCCCCCTTTCCATTTTCTCTCCCACAGACACATATATTAAGATTCCTGGTCACGTTCCTAGAACAATAGTTTTCAACCTTGACTGCACATCACAGTCACTAATAGAGACTTTTAAAATCCCAGTTACCAAGCTGAACTCCAGCCAATTAGAGAGGATATCTGGGAATGGGACTCAGGCATATGTATTTTTTAGAGCTCTGATATGAGTTGATTACAATATGAAGCCAAGGTAGAGAACTACAAATCTAGTATAGAAGTAGTAAAACTACTACCTGCAGATCATTCTTCTCACCACCTGAATGTGGAAGTAAAGTTTTATTGGAACACAACCTGCATATTTATTTACTTAATGTCCACAGCTGCTAGAGTGGAAGACTCAAGTAAATGTGAAAGAAGTATACAGCCCACAAAGTCTAAAATATTTACCCTTTATAGAACATGTTTGCCAGCCCCAGACTACAGGGACCCAATGGAGTTTTCACTATAATCCTGTAGTTTTACTGTTAGCTAGGTGTCTTCATGGAGATTTTAAGGCCTGGAATGTTGCCTTTGTGCTGGGAGAATGCCACTAATTCTCCTGCTTTGAAAAGTTATCTTCATACACTTAAAGTTCTTATTCTAATTTAAATGAAAGGAATTTGGATTCTTGTCTGTACCTATTGGTGTATATATCAATTACTATCATCCTCTACTTTTTCTAGTCCATTTTTTTTTCACCTTTTCTGGTCCCTGAAGTCTGAACTAATATTATTGCTGATATTATGGTTAATAATTATTAGTTATATATTGCTTCTTTTTCACAAATTTGGCATTTGCATTTAACAGTCATTTGTGAAACTTCTTTGATACAATTATACACATGAGTGGGCTTTGGTGTTTGCCAGCTATTTATGCCCCAACCTCCCTAGGCTTGAACCCCTTATTTTCTTCTTAACTTATTCAGGTGGAATGTGTCTCCAGTACCTGTTTCAGGAATTGTATGTATTTCAGTTTTTTTAGTTTTTGTTTTTGTCTTTGTTTTTTGTCCTGAGCTTTGATTATCTTTTATGTTAACACATTTATGGACAATTTGAGTTTTCTCATTCTATCAGTAGTTTTCCTAAAAACTTGTTTGTTTTTTGTGTGTATTTTTTTCTGTTAATAACTTAACATTTCCTGTGGATGTACTTCTTCCACCACCATCCCCAACATAGAAAATGCTTTTATTTTGATTCAACAATTCCTACCATCCTGACCACCATAATAAGTCTCCTTTGCTTTCTTCAGTTGTGCTAATTGAGCCAATTTCTTGTAGGAATTGTGCATAGTCTAAGAACTCTATTATAGATGTGAGTCTGAAAAACATATCCAAGAGGATAGTAGATAATGACAGAAAACCTTACTGCAGCAAACACTATACCCAGAAGACTAATCCCTCTTTCAGAAGTATAAATCAGCAATGTACTCTTCCATGAAATGGTTTCCATTTTTCACCCATTTCAAATATCATATAGATTTTTATTCTTCTTTAATATTCCTCTGATTTGCATATACTTCTACCCTTTGTGCTTAACTAGAGGACACTTGTCCATGTTTTGTTCATCCTCCTGTTTAACATTACATCAGTGGTTGTTAACCATGGCTGCACATTAGAATCCCTTGGAAGCCTTTGGAAAATTATTTAATATATGCAGGCCCCACTCACACATAGTCAGATTTGCTTTTTCTGGGGTGTGACATAAGTATTGGTATTTGTTAAAAGATTGCCAAGTAATTGGTTCTCAAGGGCAGCCAGGATTGAAGACCACTCTCTGCTTTTTATAATAATCTGCCATGGAACCTTGTAGACTTTTCAATTTATGCCTAGCATAAATATGTTTGACCTCATTATATTCCTTTGTCTTGGATTTTTTTCCTCTAATTCTTGTAACAAAATTGCTGTTCCAGGAAGGTGCCAAGTTAATCTGGGCCTTTGTAGCCTGTGCCATAATGCTATTTATGCACCGTGGCTTAAGGAGCACTTCTTTATTTTATTAGGGTTTAACGTGAGTACTGGGTTCACAGTCAAAATCTGTAATTTCAGACCTGATTTTTGTTATTCTTAACCCTTTAACCTAGAGAATTAACTCAACCCCAGAGCCTCCATTATCATAGCCTCCATTTTCTTATCAGTAAAACAAATGTTTTAGCATTTATTCGACTAAACATTTGCTACTAAGATGGGACTATATGTGCAAAAGTCTTTTAAACAGTTTAACATGTTACACACATTATTACTGTTAAATAAATATGGGGTAATTATGAGTGACTTTTAATATGCTATAGTATATGTGAACAGGTAAACTTATTGGTTAAACTTTTATCATATCCTTTGTTTGCTGTTTCATTTTTTTGTTTGGCAAAGAAGACTCTTGGGTGTTGCATAATTGTGCTGCAACATAAACCCAATGTACCTTTTTTCTCCACCAAAAACTATCGAGAGTTTCTCACACAATATATATGAAATATAAGCAAGGAAAGTAAAACCTATGGTTTTCAATGGAACTGGAACGAGGATTTATTGTTGTTGTTGTTGTTTGTTTTTGTTTTTTGGGGGTTCTTTTTTTGACAGATTCATACAAGTCGGTGTCTAAACTGGTTAAATCTTGGGGTTTTTTGGCTTCTTATACACTTGTTAATCTCACATTTTTATTTCCTTTATTATATTTCAGATCAGATATAACTGTGTTTTAGGAAACTAGAAAAGTATCACAATTTCTAAATAATAATGTTTTTAACCTTAAAATGTTTAACTTAAAAGATACAGGAATGCATTCGTAGTTGACATTGATGCTGAGTTAGACTAATTTTTCTGGAAGGAATTGTTTGTATAAAGCAGTTAAAAACATAATTATAATGGTTACTGCACAAAGCCCAGCTTTATAGTGTCTTAAAAAGCAAATACCACAAATAGTTTTAGAAAGTAATTAGATTGAAAATCACTGATTTTATTTCATTTTATTTTTTGGCTACAGGATAAAGAAAAGATCTTATCAAAATAAATTTCTCACCTGCCTTGGGCAGGAGTAATTAGATGTAAGCAAATTTAATGGAGCCTGTGTGCTCTGGGGCCATTCAGCTGTGCTTCAATAATTGCATTTTTTTTTTAAGTATGAAGGTTGTTTAACATATCAAGTGGCAAAAAAAAGTTAAAGCACAAGTTACTTATTTATCTTTTAGGTAAATAACCATAGGTACTTTATAAACCAAGTAGCAATGAATGCATTAACAAATAGTAGACTCAAGTAAGGAGAAGTGAATACTGCTGATGGTGTGCAATTATTAGATCTGTTTTCCTCATTTATTAGCGTTAGTGTGACTTCAAACTACTTCCCTTTGTTTTCCCCTTTATTCAAAGTACTTTCACTGAAAAAGTTTAAGGTTCATTTAGACCACATGTATTTGCACAGAAAAATGTCATTTTTAAATAATTTCTTTTCTTAATTCAGTCTTTACAAATAAACTAATAAGTTTGACTTGCTCCAAGATCCAGATCCATTAACAAATTAATCTTTTACTCTTTTTTTCCCCCTCACTGATTGGGTTTAGCTCTTCTATCCACTGACTCCTAGGATCCAGCTCCTATTCATCATTTTGATTTTGTAACTCTAATTCATAAAAATTATACATCAAAGTAACAAGTTAGAAAAAATTACTCCAAAGTATGATTCATATTAGAGATCTTTTTTTATTACAGAAAACTTTTTAATATTGAATTCTGTTGATATTTAAAATATTACTTAATTTGCTTATATAGTTTTTCAGAAACACATCCCTTGTGGAAAGACACCAGATTTTGTGTGTGTATAAGAATGTGTGCATGTAAGGAAGATAAGATAAACACATGACAATGATTAACTCATAATTAAACAAATCAATCTAATACGAAATTGACAGTAGGTCAATGTCAACATGTAGAAAGGTCCCTACTGATATAAGAAATCAGTATATCTTTATTCAACCTTTTTTACTCTTTCAAACGGTTATTTGAATGAGCACTTGATGGCATGCTGATAAAATTTACGTATTACACAGAAGTTGCTGGGATTACTAATACTTTGAATAATAGAATCATTAACTGGCTGGAACTGGGGACTAAATCTGACCAGGTAAAATAAAATAGGACTGAAGACTCAAGAGTTCTGAATGTTAGTTTCTACAACCAACTTTATAATATAGAATAGGAGAAATGTTGCTAAACACTATAACACTGAAGAGGAAAGACTTAGAGGTTTTATGGCAGTATGCTTAGTATGTGTCAGTGGCATGTTTTGACTGCCAAAGCAGCTAAGGAGATCTGAGAGGTTATTTAAGAAGGTTACAGCTATAGTAATTTTTTTAAGGCAACATTCTACAAACAATTGAATCTAAATTCTGTGCAAAAGATATTCATAGAAAAAAATCCTGATAGCAAAAATGACAACGTATTGGCAACATTGTTTCAGGAACTTTTTAATATGAACAATTTTAATTTCCTTTTTTAAGATATTTCTTACAATAACCAAAAATTCCTTTTTTTAAACAGGGGGAAAGATTGTGTTAAAATGAGACACAGAAACAACTATAATTTAGTGAATAGAGAGTGACCAGGAAGAACATTGAAAGGATAAGCAATGGTGCCATATCAGAACTATTTAAAGAAGCTATATATTTAGCCTGAAGTGAAGGCAGCAGGTTACTGGGCCAAGGAGAATGGGGCTTTTATAGCAATTCACAGTATTTGAAAGGCTGCAGGTACTTTCTGTTGCTTCAGAGGACAATGCTAAGAGCAGGTGAACGTTATATAGTGAAACAGATATACTGTGGCGTAGAAACTTTCTAACATTTGGAAAGCTCTCAAACAGTGGCATAGGAGATTGTCCAAGGCCCTTGTGTAGATTTCTACTACCTTCTATTGAATGGCCACAACCTTCTACTGAATGGCCCCTACTTTTTCCCTATATACTGCTTCTTTGTGCTAAGACAGAAGGGGTGTTCAGAGATTGTAGAATTGGGCTAACTGCATATGAAATTTATTTTTTGGAAAGAAATTCCATTCTTTCTTGTTGGCTTCTGGTTCCACTCTTAAAGGATGAAGATTCACCTCTATTGGATAATTTCAGAACAACATGCCACTGGCTTTGAAGGCAGCTCCATAGTAAAATGTTTAGAAATAATTTGGTCAAGGATATCAGGCAATTGTGTCAGCTATATACTATTGGATAAGCATATAGTGTCCAAAGGTAACCACTTTGAAGGAGGCAACCCTCATCTGAATACATAAAAATCAGTCTCATTGTTTTATTTGTTGTTAGTTTTCAGTGAAATCTGATGCTTGCACAGAGCATCATGATGACAAACTTGCACCATTTATGGCTTTCAGATTCCATTTGATAGATAAAAATCTTGTTACATGCTAATTTTGTCATTGCTGTTGGTCTGTTTTCCTTCTTGATTTGGGAGCTTTTCTTTCTGTACTCTGCCTCCTGAAGTAATTTCTTTGTTTTTCAATTTGAAGGCAATCTATACTTCTGGAAGAAGTAACCCAGTGTTAGAGAAGAAAAGAAAGAGAAATTGTCCCTGAAACTTTGTTTTCATTACTTAGCAAGTTTTACAATTAATGACAGAAGCTTCTCTTGTGGCCTTTCCTTCCAAAGACTGTGCTTATTTATTTCCCCCCATAGTCTCATGTGACCTTGTTAAAAGCTTCATGTAATTCCCAAATAAATTACATTTACTGGTTTACTTCTATCTAGTATTTTATTGACATTTCCAGATAAGTTTAATAGGATGGAGAGAAACAGTGTTCTCTTTATAGACTCTGTGGGTGATTTGACCTTAGCAGGTTAACCTTATCCTGATGTTGAAGGAAGCTATTCTTAATTAGACTCTATCAGTTTCTCCATTATCACCAAGAGAGCCTCTAGTCTGTAATTCCATAAATCTTAATTTGATTGGTTTTTCTTTCCTAAAGAAAAGCTTCTTATTAGCAAAATTGCAATATTTGGAAACTGGTGCTAGCTTTCCAGATACATTGCATATCCTCCTCTGCAGCTCAGCCATTTCACACTTTATTTCCTTCAGAAACTCTCACTGGAATACCATCTGGCCATGGTGATTTATTGCTGTGGAATGTCTCAGGTTGCTCTATTATTTCCTCCTAGGAGATTGCTCTTTACCATTGCCCCACAGATTCTCTCAGAAAGTGCCCTTGGAATAGTCGTTTCCTCTTTCTCTTGTACAGCAAAGGTCAGTGCAAAATAAAGCTAAATGAAACTTCTTTGCTACTGTTTATCCTCTTACTTGCTGTCCTTATTACCAGATAAGAAGCTCAGCAGTTAGTCCAACCACTCATGTTGGCAATTTAGTCCTTATGTTACCTTTGCACAAAATTTTCAAATTCTTTGTTTCCCTGACAGTACATTTTTTGCATTTAATTCAGAAACAAAAAAAGTCGTGTTGTACGATGTTCTAGCTACTTTCAACATGTATAAATGTCTCCATGGAATTGTTTTCAGGTTTCGAAAAAACTTTCCATAGATTTTTCTTTTGACCTTTCAAATAATGTCACAGTGCATATATCTCTCAAGGTCAGTATCCTCTGTCTTCCTAGCAGCCTAGATGTTTTTAAACTTTTTACTTCCCTCTCGGAGGACTGCCAACTAGTTTTTTCTTCATATTTTTAGCATATACTTTTTGCAGTCTAACCTTTTGGGTTAACATGGAGATGCCCGTACTAATTATAATGTGAGCTTTAATTGTGTAGCCTTCTCAATTTCTGAGTTCCACTCCTACACATACTCACCTGTAGTAATTCGTATATGTTACATTAATCTGATTCCTCTTTTATAAATGCCCAAATAAGCCAAGATAAGGCATGTTAATTATTGCTTCTACACATTGTGCTCTTCTGTCATTCATTTGGCTAATAATGGACATAATTAAAATCACTCATTGCAGTAACCTTCCTAGAAAAGAATACTGAACAGTAAAGGTTAAAAGCAATTTGTATTATTCTTTCATATTCTGTAGTTAACATAACATTTTTTACACTTGAACTTTGTTCAAATAATTATTTTGTTTAAAAAGGTTACTTAATGTGTTTCCAAGTATAGTTAATTGTGATTTGAATATATTTCTCCCTTTATGCAAAGTACTTTAGCACAGAATTTTTAAACTTTATAACTGTAGTATTGAAGCACCAAAAGTTAAGACTTTTAAAATTCCCAAAAATACATTGTAAATTAGCTATATTACCACTCACACAGCCACCCACTCATCTCCAAATAGCGTCTCCATTTGCTCAGTTTGTAAAGAGAAGTAACCATTAGGATTATAACCATTAGGAAAGAAATGCTGATTTTGTTCATTTTATCACTAGCACATTTCCTTCACTAGGTAGGGCAGGCTGTTCTAAAAATAAGTTAGGCTTGTTACTATTTGGTGCTCATATGGATTTGTTTCTGAATTTTGCAATAATTAAGATTTTCTCCATTCCAAAGCTACTTTGTGTACATGCTCATACACACACACACACACACACACACACACACACGGATATACACATGGATATACATATATATGTATAAAGGTATATTCATATATGTATATATTATCTTCCAAGAAATATGTGCTATATTATAATTCTAAAGCCCATCTTTCTGCCTTAATCTCAACCAATGGGTCCAGATCCTTTTAATATTTAAAAATCAAAAATAATAAAACACACTATTTACAAATAGGAGAAGATTCTATTTTAATGCATACTATTACAAAAGTTAATTCTTTGTAGGAAAACATATGACTGTGTCAGACAACATACAATAAAATAGTTTTCATGATAATATGCAATAATTAATTTAAAACTCCATCTGAAAAGGTAAGCCAACAGGTCTTTTTCTGTTTCTCTATGTAGTAGTCAGATTATTTGATAGGTATACTGTCTAAGTAGATATGTGTGTTTAGTATCTTAATACAAATGCCGTTTGTTATTTGTCATGATTGGAAAGTGAGGCATCCTATATTAGCTGAGAACCCAAAACTTATGTATTGTAGCTGCTTGGGGCAAGAGTATAGTGTTTGTAGGTCTTGTCCTCTGATGAATTTTCTCATAGGTAAGTACTATTATATTGGTTGTTGTCTCAAACATATCTAGGTAAATTTGTATAAATGTACACAGGTCACAGTCAGTGTAAACTTAAGTAAGAATCAGATAAATTATAGTAAGTCCCCTACATACAAATAAGTTCTGTTCTAAGAACATGTTCATAAGTCCAATTTGTTTATAAGTCCAACAAAGTTAGCCTTAGGTACCCAACTAACACAATCAGTTATACAGTATCCAACTAGATCACCACTGATTTTATGCTTGCTTCCAGACATCCTAGGCTTGAAATAAAGATGCTTTATTCAATACTGAAGCACACAAAAGTACAACCACTTGTAGAGAATGCATGCACGTGACAATGTACACCAGACACATGAACTAACTAACTTACATGATTGGAAATGTGAATGCATGTTTGCCTCTTTGAAAGTTCTCAACTTGAAGGTTCGTGTGTAGGGGACTTACTGTTGCATCTCATAGTGCAAGATCTGAGGTAGGTTGTAAGTGAGATTTTCCAGGGTTTCCTGTACTTTCTTTTCTAGCAAGTTATTCTTACACTTGAGAAGACATAGGACAGCACTTTGTTTGAACTTGATTCCATGTTTACTCAAGCAGAATGAAGTTCAAGTTCTGGAAATGTGAATAGTATTCTATCCCACTTTTTCAGTTCTGATATTTTCTTCCTCTGTTCAGTAATTTCTTCAGTGGTGTTTGGGACAAGGAAGAGAAGTAAAAAATTAGAAGCCAATGCTCATATAACCATCTTGCCCAGAAGTCTGATTGGAGGATTTTAAAATAGAAAATTATCAGAACACAGTACCAGGCAAGGATGCCCACTCTGTAGAACAATTAGGCAAGAAAGTGAAATAAAAGCCATTCTTATCATAAAGGAAAAAGCAAGATTATCTCTACTTACAAATAACATAATCATATACATAGAAAACCCTAAAGTGTTAGAAAAAGAAAACTTTTACAACTAAATTCAGTAAATTCAGTCAAGCTGCAGGATATAGCTGCAGGATATAAAATCAGCATACAAAAGTCAGTCGCATTTCTATATGTAAACAACAAACTACCCAAAAAGGAAATCAAAAAAACAATCCCATTCACAATAGTAACAAGAAGAATAAAATACTTGTGAATAATCTTAGCCAAAGAGGTAGAAAACTTGTACACTGAAAATTGATAAAGGAAATTTAAACAGAGATAAATATAAAGACATCCCATGTTCCTGGATTGGAAGAATCAGTATGTTAAAATGTTCATATTACCCAAAATGATGTACAGATTTACTATCAAATTCCCAATGGTATTCTTTATAGAAATAGGAAAAAATCCTAAAATTCATATAGAACCACAAAAACCCATAAATAGCCAAATAAATCTTGAGTAAGAATAACAAAGAACTCACACTTCCTGATTCGTAAATATATTACAAAGCTACAATAATTAAAACAGTATGGTGCTGACATAAAAACAAACATTTAGAGCAATGGAATAGAATAGAGAACATAGAAATAAGTCCATATCTCTATGGTCAACTGATCTTCTACAAAGATACCAAGAACATACAATAGGAAATTGATAGTCTTTTCAATAAACTGTATTGGAGAAACTATTCACATCCACATATGATAGAAGTACATCCTCATCTCATTCCATGTATAAAAATCAACCTAAAATGGATCTAAAACTTTAAACAGAAGCCCCAAAAATATAAAACCACTTAAAGAAAACAGAAAAAGCTTCACAAGAAAGTGAAAAGGTAATCTGTGGACTGGGAAGCAATATCATATATCTGATAAGGAATTAATATCCAAAATATATAGAGAACTCATGCAACTCAACAACAAAAATACAAATAACTTTCCAAAAAAAAGAGCAAAGGACTTAAATAGACATTTTTTCAGAGGCATACAAATGGCCTGCAGATATAAGAAAAGATACTCAACTTCGCTAATCATCAGAGATATGTAGACTAAAGCCAGTGTGATTAAAGCCACTGTTAGAATGGGTGTTATCAGAAAGGTGAAAGATAACAAGTATTGGGGAAAAGGGAATCACTTGTATACTGTTGGTGGGAATGTAAATTCATTTCAGCCATTATGGAAAACAGTATGGAAGTTTCTCAAAAATTTAACTATGATATGATCCAGCTTTCCCACTTCTGGGTGTATAGTCAAAGGAAATGAAATAAGTAGCTCAAAATGATGTCTGAACTCATGTTTATGTCACATTATTCACAATAGCTAAGATATGGAAACAGCCTAAATGTCTGTCAATGAATGAATAGCTAAAGAAAATGTGGTATATATCTATAATGGCATATACTCCAGCTGTTAAAAAGAAGGAAATCTAGCCTTTTGCAACACCATGAATGAATCTGAAGGACTTGACATATGTAAAATAAGCCGGGTGTAGAAAGACAAATACTGCATGATTCCCTTATATGTGGAATCTAAAAATGTCAAATTCATGGAAATAGAATAGAGTGATATTACCATAGGATGGACGCTAGGGGGATTTGAGTAGAGTTTATCAAGGAGTACAAAGTTTCAGTTATGTAAGATTTTAAAAAGTTCTGAATATCTAATATGCAACAGTATAACTACAGTTAACAATATTGTGTTGTATACTTGAAATTTGCAAAAGAGATTAGATCTTAAGTGTTCTCACCATTAAAAAAAGGTAACTGTAAACGGGATGGATATGCTAACTCACTTGATTGTAGTGAATATTCCACAATGTATGCATATGTCAAATTGTCAACCTGTACATCTTAAATATTTACAATTTTAAATTCTTAGTTATACCTCGAAGTCGATGGGGAAAAGAAAATGACTAGATCAGATTTGCATGTTGGACCTCTCATTCTTAAAATAATATCCATTAGGATTTAGTATTCCTCAAGGCTTTTTCCTATATTTTATCTTCTTACTTTACATACTCTCCTTGAGAGATTTCATCTTATGGCTTCCATTTCTATTTTAGTGTCTCCAGCTTAATCCTCTCTGCTGGGCTCTCGTCCCATAGGCCTGATTGCCAATTAGATATGTCTTCTCTGGATTCATAGGAAACTTAAACACATGTCTAAAATTCAATTCACCCTTTATTTTCCATCCAAATTTTCATCTGTTCAGTTGTCACAGATCTGAAGTAATGGTGCCTGGTGTCATTATCTTTTAATTTGCCCAAAGTCAAAAATTCATTCTTGCCTTTTCTTTTTTCCTATATCTCCCACATCCAGTTCATCAGTATTATATATTTTACCTACCGTATGTCGCTATCAAATCTGTTATCTTCCTTCCATATTAATGCCTTGTCTATTATGTCCTCTGTCATCTAGACTATTGCTGCACCTCTTTTATTTGCCTTCTTATCTTCAATCTTTTTTCCTGCTAAGCAACTAGACTGAAACTAGAATGAACTTTCTGAAAGTAAAGTGAATCATGTCATCCGTTGCTCAGAATTTCTCAGTCTTCTCTGTGACCTTACTTTCCTTAAAGTGAAACAGAATCATTCATAAACATAATGGACCCTGAACATTTACCGTAATACTGTAAGAAAGGGATCGGCAGTAGTGGGATACTACCAGGGTTGAGGGGCAGGGGCACATCACTAAGGATACCTGATCTCAAGCCAGGCAAAATGGGGACCAAAGGGAGCCCAAACTTGAGCTGTATGATGTCCACTTGTATACCTAATCCTGAATTGTACCATACATCTTTAAAATAACATATATATTAATAAAAAGAAACAGAAGACCCTATAGGATCAACACTTTTAACCTTTCCCCCTTCAGATACTCTCCATTCATATTAGGCTTCTTTCAGTACTCATCATCTTGAAAGATAATAAGAAAGAATAGGAAGTTGTTTCTAGAATAAATATTTCAGATCTCTTCTTTTTTTAAAAAAAATCTATGTCTAATAATAATCTTGTACTTACTGTTTGTTCTATATGTGATAAAAACTGTGTGGTATTTTTTAAAGGTAGAAAAAAGTACCATTTGCGCTATCACTCGCAGTTATTGATTGTCATTAACTGCATAATCATACTTAATATGATTTATTGTTCATTCATTTTATGTATGCCATGGATCCTAAAAGTGAATTCATACAGTATTTAAGTCTACTTTATGTTACACTGAAGTAAAATACCAGTTTTTAGGCCTCAGAGTAATTCTGGCCTTGTAAAATGATTTTGGAAGTATTCCCTCTTTAATTTTGGGGGGAAGAGTTTGAGAAGGTTTAGTATAGTTCTTTATATTTTTGGTAGAATTCAGCCATGAAGCCTTATGACCTTGGGTTTTTCTGTGATGGGAGACTTCTAATTACTGATCCAGTTTCTCACTTGTTGCTGGTCTGTTCACATTTCCAGTTTCTTCATGATTCAAGCTTGATAGGTTATAGGTTTCTAGGAATGTATCCATTTCTTCTAGGTTGTTCAGTTTGTTGGTGTGTAGTTTTGTTCATAGTAGTCTCTTATGAGCCTTTTTATTTCTGTGTTGTCAATTGTAATATCTCCTCTTTCATTTCTCGTTTTATTTATTTGAGTCTTCTTTCAGTTTTTTCTAAATCTACCTAAGGGTTTGGCCATTTTTTATAGCTTTTGAAAACAGCTTTTAGTTTTATTAATCTTTTCTATTATTTTTATAATCGCTTTCATTTATTTCTGCTCTAATCTTTGTACATTCTTCTGCTAACTTTGGACTTAGTTTGTTCTTCTTTTTCTAGTTCTTTGAGATATAGTATCAGGTTGCTTATTTGCAGTCTTTCTTAAGTTTGAATGTTTATTACTATACACTTCCATCTTAGAACTGTTTTTGCTCCATCCCTTAAGTCTTGGGATTTGTTTTTCTATTTTTGTTTGTCTCAATATACTTTTAAATTTCTTCCTTAATTTCTTCTATGACTAATACTTGTTCAGGAGCATACTGTTTAATTTTCAAATAGTTGTTAACTTTCTGTGATTCCTCCTGCTATTGATTTCTAGTTTCATAGCAGTGTGGTTAAAAAAGATACTTGATATGATTTTGACCTTAAATTTGTTAAGACTCATTTTGTGACTTAACATGATCTATCCTGGATAATGTTCTATGTGCACCTGAGAAGAATGTATATTCTGTTGCTGTGGGATGAAATGTCCTGTCAGTGTCTTTTAGGACCATTTGGCCTAATGTGTAGTTCATGTCCAATGTGTTCTTACTGATTTTCTGTCTGGATGGACTGTCCAATGTTGTTAGTGGGATATTGAATCCTCTACTATTATCATATTGTAGTCTTTGTCTCATTTTAGACCTCTTAATATTTGCTTTATATATTTTGGTTCTCCAATGTTGGGTGCATGCATATATATTTACAATTGTTATATCCTTCTGATGAATTAACCCCTTTATCACTATATAATGGCCTACTTTGTATCTTTTTACAGTTTTTGACCTTAAGTCTAATTTGTCTAAAGTAAGTATAGCTAGCCGGGCTCGGTGGCTCAGCCTGTAATCCCACGCCTTGGGAGGCTGAGGTGAGTGTATTGCCTGAGCCCGTGGGTTCGAGACCTGCCTGGGCAACTTGGTGAGACCTCATCTCTACAATAAATCAAAAAATTAGCAGGGTGTGGTAGCGCACGCCTGTAGTTCCAACTACTTGGAAGGCTGAGGCGAAAGGATCGCCGGAGCCCAGCAGGTCGAGGCTGCGGTGGCCAGGAGCAGCCACTGCACTCCAGTCTGGGCAACAGAGTGAGACTCCAACTCAAAAAATAAATAAGTAAATACATAAAGTAAGTAAGTAAGTATAGCTAACATTGCTTTTTGTATCCATTTTCATGGAATATCTTTTTTCCATCACTTCACTTTTAGTCTATGAGGGTTTTTTAAGGTTAAGTGAGTCTCTCAGGGAGCATATGGTTGTTGTTGTTGTTGTTTTAATCCGTTCAGCCACTCTGTGCCTTTTTCTTGGAGAGGTTAAGTAAAAGTAAAGAAGTCACATATTGAAATGAATCGAACACAACCTGTAAGAGAGATAGGCATTTAACTCTATTTCCATTATAGAAATGGAAAATCTGAAAAATAAAATCAGGTCTTTTCAAGACAGTAACTTTCAAATACATGAGCTCATTTTTATTTTAGAGAGCATATAATCAGTCTTTTTATCTGGTTTTTTTTTTGTACAATTTTGTCATTTTATTTTTTAAATGCTCAATTATAGAATAATTGTTCAGCAGGAGTCTAGGAACAAATAAAAGTTATATTTACCAACAAAACCATGAAAGTTTTTTGTAAATGGAATCAACTTGTTCTGGTGACCAGTTAGGCTGGTGGAGATAGAAAGAGATGAGTGTGTGCGTGTGTGTGTGTGTGTGTGTGTGTGTGTGTGTGTGTGTGTGTTTCAGTTTTGAAGATACATGAGGTATTCAGTTCCTGTGTTGAAATGAATTTATCAAGAATTATAGGCAGACTAGAAATTGCTTCTCAGAGTGATTATATCTTTTCTAATATCACCTACTGATTTTACAGTAAAAGTTTAGGCCACAAAAGTTCAGATGAGAGCATTTATTTTACTTGACTCTGTTAAAAATAGCATTATCAAACATTTTGAGCTGTAAGTGAAGAAATAAACCTCTACTTGCTTTCATGACAGTTAGATTATAAATTGATATAATTCAGTTGAGAACTTGAAAAATGCATTGAAAATAATGCGGCATAACATTGTAGGGTTAACATTTATTCATAGATGATGCAATTAAATAAAACAGACATTAACTTCAAGGTCAGTAAAGTAATAAAATCGAATATTTTAATTGAATTGTAATTGCTTTCCATTGATACATGCAAGTAAAGTAAAATAGATGTCAGCTCTACAAATTATGGTTCTTTCTCCTAATTAATTTCTTAATTCTGCATGGAGTTATCCAGTGCCTAGGACTTGTTGTGGATTTATTCATCCATCCAGCTTCCATCAAGGAATGTCTATAAGACATGATGAAATGGTTAGGTGTCAGGATTTACAGTCTATTTTTTCTGCACTTTGGCAAAAATATGATGAGTAATTCAAAGCAACATTCATATATTTGAACTAAAATATACTTAAATATAACATTATTTTGAGTTCTACGGATTATCATCTTTATTAATACTGATATTTCTTGATATTGAAATGTATGTCAACATTAATAAATGTAATCATCTCAATGATTATAAAGGTTTTTATAGGGTGATAGATACATTGAGACTGTCGTTCCATAGTCAATGGCTCGGGAGGTAAATTGAACTGTTAGTTTGGTAAAGCAGTTTATATTTGTTCATGATCCAGGCTTCACTAGAAAAGAGACTCCTGAGTTGGATGAATCTAAAAAAAGAAAACTCTTTTTCAAGACTAGGATAAATTGAAGCTTTTAGGTAAAGGTGAATTGCATTGAAAAAGCCTGAGCTGTGGCTTTTTCATAGACTTTTCACAACCCTTCACAGGCTTTTAATATAATTTGATTTTATATCTCCTAATCATTCCCCATTAAAAAAAAAAAGATTAGGAGAAATATTTTTAAATGTACACTGAAATTATATTTGGTTTAGATACTAGACTTTATTTAAAGATAGAAAAGATTGTACCTTTTAGACTGGCTGCATTTACCAATCAAATGGCTACTGCTTAAAAACTGAAATTTGAATTGATATATGAGATAGATTTTAAAACTACTGAGATATTTTTATGTATTTATATACTTTAAAATGATTCTATATAGTAGCATCATTTGAGTGTAAATATATGAGCGTATTAGCATCATTCTTTACTTGTGATTGGAAATATAAGTGGACTTTTCTTTTTGGTAAAGCAAACAAATTGAGAAGTTACTTATGTTGTCTAGGCTTTGTGTTAAATTTTAACTCAAACATTGACTTCATTATTTAACATATTTCTCTTTGAATCATCTAAAACAAAAATTTAAAATAAGTCTAATGATAAATATACTTTTTGATGTTAATCTAACCTTCCATTCACAGTTATGAAGGGTCATTCTGAATTTTCTGTGCATATCATCTAGTTAGAAAATACCAATACCAAACTACATCAAACAAAAACTAAATCTTAGAGCTTCGTAAGCATAGATAAGCTAACAACCAGTTTTCACATTAAAGAAATCTATTTTTTCAGGTCCTTGTTTTAAATTTATTTTAATAAGGTGTTCTTTTTCATTTAGAGAAATGAAAGCAAATTATTATAAAGACTGTGCGTATAGTGCTCAGATGTTTCTAAATGAGGAAACTTTTGAAAAGATATGTGAGAAGTGGAATAAAATTAATTATTCAATCTATATTTGTAAAAAATATTTACAAATTAGTTCATGTAATTTAATATTTATGGAATCATCAGTGTTCTAAGCATTAAAAGGATTTCTTGAGAAAAGTTCTGTATTTAATTATATTCTGGAGTAGGATGAATAATCTTACCACATCACTAATATCCCATCTATAATAGTTTCAGCTGATTTAGAAGAGATTGCAGAGATCAGGATGACTTCCGGTCATTGCTTTCTCAAGGACAGTAGCTGGAATTGCTAGGGATCTCTGGATCTAATCCAAGAAAGTATACTCTAAACGCAATCTAAAATGTATGTCATGTGGGCAGTGATCATGAGGTCCCCAGTGACTTGTCACTTTCTAATGAAAAGAAAAATTGATGCAAAGGCAGACTGCATTAAGATGAAGTAACTACCAAGGCATCAGGAGAAAAAGACCTAAGTAGGCATTACAATAAAGTAGAGTAAAACATGTTAGCCTGACACAAGTACATGTTATATGCAGTGTTGACTTACAGTATAAAGATTCATTTGGAAGAATACACAGCCTATTATATTGAATTTAAACAAGCTATTTCATTACTAAAACTTGGAATTTTATTGGAAAAGAATTATAGTCTGTTTAAATAGTATCACATCATGAGATAAGAAATCCTAAATCATTGTTTATGCCAAAAAGGCCTACCTAAATCACCTGACAACCTCTATGAATTTGTAATGTTTCAAAATTGTTTATTTTTAAGGTCTTGCCAGTTCTTTGGTCTTACATGTTCATTGAAATAATTTTTCATGTATGTGAAATGTTGTAACTGTTGGTCTGCCCTATGTGAAATGTCTAAAGCATCAGACCTATGAATCATAGCAGCTTATACCACCCTCACTAAACTTGGCACAGACCCTATTACCAAACCTATATTTCATGATTAACACCGAGAGAAAAAAAATAAGCTCTTTAATTTTAACCTTCCTCTAGTTTTATATTAATCCTCTTCTTCAGTGAAATGATCTAAAGTACGTTTCAGGAAAATATTTGAAAAATCTTTCTTAATGTTTTAAATTCTTATTTATTTCAATGATTCATAAAATTCCTTTTTTTTTTTGGACCTTCTTGTTTTTATTTTATTTTATTTTTTTTCCATAATCAATATTTTTATTATGGTTTTCTGGGGTACAGTTAAGGGTTAGGTGTATAATTACGTTTCATTCAGGCACCCTGTTGATAAGAGGTGTTTCCCCATCCCCAGACAAATATTTGCTACTGTTAATCCCATCTCCCCCCCCATAGTTTCCCAGTACCGTCAGTTGTTTTCTTTGCATACATTGGATGTTCAAGGTCCATTATATGAGTGAGAACATGTGATACTCGGATCTTTGTTTCTGTGAGAGGTCACTCAGTATTATAGACACTAGATCCATCCAGGTTGCTGCAAAATTCATGATTTTGTTCATTTTTATGTCTGCGTAGTATTCCATCGTGTATATGTAACACATTTTTTTAATCCAGTCCTCTTTTGATGGGCAGCATGGTTGTTTCCAGCTTCTTGCTATTGTGAACAACGTTGCGATAAACATACGTGTGCAGGTATCTTTTTTATAGAGTGATTTGAGTTCTTCAGGGTATATTCCCAGTAGGGGGATTGCAGGGTCATATGGGAGGTTGATAATTAGAGCTTTTAGGAATTGCGACACTGCTTTCCACAGAGGTTGCACTAGTTTACACTCCCACCAACAGTGTAGAAGTGTTCCCTTTTCACCACACCCTCTCCAGCAGCTGTTATTTTTTGAGTTGTTGATAATTGCCATTCTGACTGGAGTTCGGTGGTATCTCAGTGTGGTTTTGATTTGCATCTCCCTGATGATTAGTGAGGTTGAACATTTCTTCATGGGTTTGTTGGCTGCTCGGATGTCCTCTTTTGTGAAGTGTCTGTTCATATCTGTTACCCATTTTATAATGGGGTAGTTTGTTTTTTTCTTTTCAGCACGTTTTAGTTCCTTTATAACATCCTTTATATCCAGGATGTTAAGCCTTTGTCAGACCTGGTGTTGGCAAATACTTTTTCCCAGTCTGTAGGCTGTCTCCCTGCTCTCTTGATGGTTTCTTTCGCCTTGCAGAAGCTTGTCAGTTTAATAAGGTTCCACTTGTCTATCTTCTCTCTTATGACCTGTGGGTTTTGGGTTTTGTTCAGGAATTGGATGCCAGTTCCTATTTCCATGAGGGTATGTCCTTCATTTTCTAAGGTTCTTATGGTTTGAGGTTTTACATTTAGGTCTCTGATCCATTTGGAGTTAACCTTTGTGCATGGGGATAGATAGGGGTCCTGTTTCAATCTTCTGCATGTGGTCAACCAGTTTTCCCAGCACCATTTACTGAATAGGTTCTCCTCTCCCCAGTGGTAGGTGGTGGAGGCCTTGTCGAAGATGAGTTGGTTGAGAAATTGAGGTTTTGCTTCTGGAATCACACTTCTATTCCATTGATCTATATGCCTGTTCCTATACCAATACCAAGATGTTTTGATGATTGTAGCTTTATAGTAGCTTGAAGTCTGCTAATGTGATACCACCTGCTTTGTTTTTTTTGTTGAGGATTGTTCTGGCTATTCGTGGACGTTTGTGTTTCCATATGAATTTCTGTGTTGTCTTTTCTAGGTCTGAGAAGAATGCTGCTGGTAATTTGATGGGTGTTGCATTGAATTTGTAGATTGCCTTAGGTAAGATGGACATCTTCACAATATTGATTCTTCCAATCCATGAGCATGGGATATTTTTCCACTTGTTCATGTCATCATTCATTTCTTTGAGCAGTGTTTTGAAATTTTCATTGTAAAGATCTTTCTCATCTCTGGTTAGGAAGATGCCAGGTATTTCATTTTTTTTTGTGACTATGTGAATGGAATGTGTTTTTTATTTGGGTTTCTGTTTCAGTTTATTATTGGTGTAGAGAAATGCGATTGTCTTTTGTACATTTATTTTGTATCCTGAGACTTTGCCAAAGGCCTTTATCAGTGTAAGGAGGTTTTTGACAGATTCTCTTGGGTTTTCAAGGTACACAATCATATCATCTACAAAGAGAGATAACTTGACTTCCTCTTTTCCTATTTGGATACCCTTGATTGCCTCCTCTTCTCTGATTGCTCAAGCCAGGACTTCCAATACTATGTTGAACAGGAGGGGTAAGAGTGGGCATCCTTGTCTTGTTCCAGTTTTCAGGGGAAATGGTTCCAATATTTGTCCATTTAGGAGTATGCTGGCTGTGGGTTTCTCGTAGATGGCTTTTACTGTTTTGAGGTATGTTCCCCGTATGCCTAGATATTCAAAGGTTTTTATCAAGAAGGGATGCTGGATTTTATCAAAAGCTTTTTCTGCATCTAATGATAGAATCATGTGGTTTTTGTTTTGACATCTGTTGATGTATTTAATTACATTTATGGTTTTTCGAATGTTGAACCAGCCTTGCATCCCAGGAATGAAACCTACTTGGTCATGGTGGATGATTTTTGAGATGTATTGCTGAACTCGGTTTGCTAGGATCTTGTTGAGAATTTTAGCATCTATGTTCATCAAAGATATTGGCCTGTAGTTCTCTTTCTTTTGGGGTCTTTACTTGGCTTGGGTATCAATGTGATGTTAGCTTCGTAAAATGATTTGGGGAGAGTTCTGTCTTCCTCAATCACCTGGAATAACTTCAGTAGGATTGGTATCAGTTCCTCCTTAAATGTCTTGTAGAATTCTGCTGGAAAGCCATCTGGACTAGGACTTTTTTTTGTAGGAAGTTTTCTTATTACATAGTGGATTTCCTTGATTGTTATTGGTCTATTTAGGGTCTCCATTTCTTCTTGTTCCAACCAACCTAGGTAGGTTTTGTGATGTCTGAAAGTCCTTCATTTCCTTAAAGTTTTCAAGTTTGTTTCCATACAAGTGTACGTAGTAGTCTCTAATGATCTTTTGTATTTCTTCAGGGTCAGATGTGACTTCATCTTTTGTGTTTCTGATTGTGCTTATTTGGTTTTCTTCTCATTTTTTTCTTGGTCAGTCTAGCTAGGGGACCATCAATCTTGTTTATCCTTTCAAAGAACCAGCATTTTGTTTCATTGATTTTTTGTATTATCTTTTTGTCTTCTATGTCCTGGATTTGGGCTTTTATTTTGGTGATCTGGATTCTTCTGCTGAAATTAGGGTTTTTGTGGTCTTGCTTTTCCAGCTTCTTTAGGTGGCTTGCTAGGTTGTTAATTTGTGTTCCTTCCATTTTCTTCATGTGTGTTTGTAGGGATATTAATTCCCCTCTTACTACAGCTTTCAAGGTGTCCCAGAGTTTATGGTAAGATGTTTCTTCATTTTCATTTGTTTCCAGGTATCTTTTGATGTCTGTTTTGATTTCATCATTGACCCAGAAGTTGTTTAGCATCATGCTGTTTAGTGTCCATGTCTTTGTGGATTTTGGGGGGACTTTGTTGGTGTCAATGTTTATTTGTATTCCACTGTGGTCCGAGAAGTGCATGATAGAATTTTCGGTCCCTTTAAATTTGCTTATGCTTGATTTATGGGC
>NW_007252914.1:1156018-1156968 GCF_000164805.1 Carlito syrichta | reverse complement strand
ATCTCCTTGCTGATTTTTTGTCATGATGATTTGTCTAGGGTTGTGAGTGGGGTATTAAAGTCCCCAGTTATGATGGTGTTAGAGTCAATATCTTTCTTTAGTTTTCCTAGAAGTTGTTTTATGAAAGTTGGCGCACCTATGTTGGGTGCATCTATGTTTAGGATAGATATTTCTTGTTGATGGATTGAACCTTTTATCATTATGTAGTGTCCTTCTGTATCTTTTTTGATTTTTAATAGCTTGAAGGGTATTTTATCTTAAATTAAGATCGCTACTCCTCCTTTTTTTGTATTCCGTTTGCCTGAAAGTTTGTTTCCCATCCTCTTACTTTGAGTCTGTGGGTGTCCTTTCTAGTTAGGTGAGTCTCTTGAAGGCAATAGATTGTTGCCTGATGATATTTTATCCATTTTGCCATTCTATGTCTTTTCAGTGGTGCATTTAGTCCATTCACATTTAGGCTAATAATTGAAATGCAAGAGTTGATCCCTGTCATAAGGTTCTTACAGAGTTGTTCCTGTTTGTTTGTTGTCTTTCTTTGGGTTTTGGAGTTGGCTTATTTGTGTTTTTAATCTTTTTCCTGTTCTCTTGTGAAGAATGTTGTTGTTCTTTTTTCTTTTTCTTCTGTGTTCAGTCCTTTCTTAAGTGTTTCTTGTAGAGGTGGTCTGGTGGCAGCGTAGGTTCTTAGGGATTGGATATCTGGAAAAGATTTCAGTTCTCCCTCACTAATGAAGCTTAGTTTGGCTGGGTAGGTTATTCTTGGTTGAAATTGTTTCTCTTTTACAACTTTGAAGATAGGGCTCCAGACTCTTCTGGCCTGAAGGGTTTCTGTGGATAAATCTGCTGCTATTCTAATTGGTTTTCCCTGGTAGGTAGTCTGGCCTTTTTCTCTAGCTGTCTTTAGGATTTTTTCTTTTATAGCTACTTTGTTTTAGGTGAATTATTATGTGTCA
>NW_007252914.1:1154412-1155998 GCF_000164805.1 Carlito syrichta | reverse complement strand
GTCTCTTGAAGTGATCATTCATCTCTTTCAGATTTTGTTCTGTCTTTTTGAGCTTCTTTTCTATGCTTTTGATAGTTTGGGTTAGTTCTGTGTTTGGTCTTCGAGCTCTGAGATTCTTTCTTCTGCTTGGCTAATTCTGCTTTCCATGCTTATTAGTCTGTTATTCATTTCCATCACAGTATTCTTTACTGCTGTTATTTCTGCCATCAGCTCCTTCCTATTTTTCTCTTGTCTCTCCTCAGTTTTTTTAATTCTCTCCATTAATGTCTTGATGTCTGGGTTTGTTGCATGTGACCTGTCATTCTGGGGACTCTTCATTGTTTGTGTTCCAGAATCTGTTTTTTCAGTGTCTGATCTCCCAGGGGTCTGTGTGAAACCTATATTCTTCTTTTGGTTTTTCTTCATTTGTGCAGTTTTCCCCCCTCCCTACTTTTTCCTTCCCTCCATGTCACCATCTTCTTTAATTCTGTTATTCAGGGGTAAAGGGATTGGTTTTACTTCTGTTTGTTCAATCTCCTATTCTTTATGTATGCCCTCTTACTTTGTTCATTTCTGGAGTTGCACTGTAGGTTGGGGGTGGTCCTTTTTGCAGTTTTGAGATTTACTTAAGGGGGGAGCTGTGATTCAAAGTCTATCTGCAGGTCCTGGTATTCGCTGACAGGTGTGTGGATAATCTGGAACCCACTTCCCACTGCCTTGGAACTGTCCGTGTAGTGGGGCTGTAGGTTTACTCCCTGAAATAAAATGTGGTTAGCAGAGGGAAGCGAATGGAGCAGACAGTGGGTTGAAGAGGGGGGTGGGGAGATAGAGGAGTAAGGGGAGAACAAACGTGTGCCAACAAATGGAGAGAGAGACCTATACTGAAACAGATAAAAACAATAGACCACATCTACTGATGAACCAACTCCCATACAAAAAAAAAAAAAAAACATATAGTGATGCTAACATACAAGCTAACCAACCACCTTATTGGTGTACTGTTCCTCTATACAAAGATATGGTTTACAGAGAGAAGAAAAGATAAGAAAAGGAAGAGGGAAAAAAAGGAACAATACAGTAGGAATAGAATTAAGTCATTAAACTAACAGAATCAATGAAGCACATTCTGAGACTTTTCGTTTAGGTCCAATGTCCTTTCAGTTCTGATTTCTAGCTTTCTTTTCAAGCAGGTAAATTAATTTGCAGTTAGGGTCAGTTGCCCTGGTCTGCTGTGAAGGACAGTTCAGATCACCCTCTGTTCACCACTCTGGCCTATGTCTTTTTCAAGCTTGTTTCTCCCGTTTTGGTGTTGTTACCTTGAATCGCCAGCAGGTGGTGCTATCTCAGTTGCTCGCCCCAGAGGGGGTGTGGCCTGACAGGAACCAGCAGAGACTGGAGATGGATGCCTGCCTCAGGGCAGACGGCAGGAGACTCACGGCAGGTAGCATGTCTCGGTCGCAGGAGAGGTGGCAGCGATCCCAGCAGATCTTCCCTGAAGGGGTTTTAGGACTGCAGTCGTGGATTGCCTCTGGCCCGGGTGGTGCAATGTGCGGCAGTGGCAGCAGCAGCGGAAGCGTCTGCATTGTAGTGGCTGTCCAGTCCGCTGC
>NW_007252914.1:1120267-1154392 GCF_000164805.1 Carlito syrichta | reverse complement strand
TGGAGAGAGAGACCTATACTGAAACAGATAAAAACAATAGACCACAGCTACTGATGAACCAACTCCCATACAAAAAAATAAATAAAACATATAGTGATGCTAACATACAAGTTAACCAACCACCTTATTGGTGTTCTGTTCCTCTATACAAAGATATGGTTTACAGAGAAAAGAAAAGAGAAGAAAAGGAAAAGGGGGGGGAAAGGAACAATACAGTAGGAATAGAATTAAGTCATTAAACTAACAGAATCAATGAAGCACACTCTGAGACTTTTCGTTTAGGTCCAATGTCCTTTCAGTTCTGATTTCTAGCTTTCTTTTCAAGCAGGTAAATTAATTTGCAGTTAGGGTCAGTTGCCCTGGTCTGCTGTGAAGGACAGTTCAGATCACCCTCTGTTCACCACTCTGGCCTATGTCTTTTTCAAGCAGGAGAGGTGGCAGCGATCCCAGCAGATCTTCCCTGAAGGGGTTTTAGGACTGCAGTCGTGGATTGCCTCTGGCCCGGGTGGTGCAATGTGCGGCAGTGGCAGCAGCAGCGGAAGCGTCTGCATTGTAGTGGCTGTCCAGTCCGCTGCAATGCCCCAGCGGTGGCAATGGTCAAGGTCCGTATGAGGAGCAGGCTGCAGTGTTGGAGTCCATAGACCCCAGGGCGAGAGCCAGAGACCCACTGCACTCCTCCTTTGCAGAGGGTTTCACAGACCAGGTTGCCCTGTCGCCATCTTGCCGGAAGTTCCCCCATAAAATTCTTTATAGAATTTTTAGTTCTTAACCCCAAAATAATTAAATTGAAAATATTTTTATGAATACAGAAAAGTCTTTAAATGACCAATTAATTTTTACCGAAGTGTATCTGTATGACAATCACAGGTTCATGTGGAAAACTTGTGCCCAGGATAGTTATATTTATATTATTTACTGACATGTCTAAAGACAAGCCATATTACTTTATTCACCATGGAATACAGCCATTTCTGAAATGAGATGTAACAGCTGTTTCTATACTTTACCAGTTCTGAACTGGGGCTTGATAACTCTACAATGAATTAAAAAACTGAAGGAAAAATAGGAAAACTATCAGTTTGATCTTTCAGTGCATACCTCTGTAAAACCATATGTTTTTAAATTCCCTTTCATGCCTTACAGATATATTTACTCCCAGACTCATACAGAATGCGAAACATAAATTCTCAAATTCAATCATGAAAGACTTTTTAAATGACTTAAAGATACCCAAATGCTGAATGTGATATATGTATGTTACACACACACACACACACACACACACACACACAATCTCCCAAAAAGCCGGAATTTATTTATAGAATTTTGTGTATTTATTCTTACATGTTTAAGCTTTAGTCACCTTCAAAGTACTCTCTATTTCATGCAATACACCTATTAAGACACTTTCCACTGCTCAAAACAGTTTTTGAAATCATCATCAATTTTGATGCCTTTTCGTGCTTCTGCCATTTTTTGTTTTATCTCTTCTATGTTGGCAAAACCTTTCCCTTTGAGGACTTTTTTCATCAAGGAAACAAAAGAAAAGTGCTCAGGATAAGATTGGGTGAATAGGGAGGATGGAGAATGGGGTTCAGCTGTTTTTGATCAAAAACTGCTGGACACTGGTGGTGTGGGCAGGTGTGCTTGTAAGTCACCCATCATGACATGGGCAAACGTTGAGAGAGTAAGAAGTTAGAAAACAAGTAGGCCAACAGGGTATCAGGGCCAACATACTAACAATGTAACAAACTCCTACAAGCCTCTGGGACTGGAACACAAACACTTGCTTAGATAACAAACTTCCTGCAAGTTCCTTAGACTAGAGCAAAATCACTCATTTCCTGGAATTGAAAAAAAACACAATACTTCCAGCTGATTGGTGTTAAGTGCCAACCAATTGGCTCACTGTTAGGCCCATGCCTCTAGCTGATGGGTTAGTACTGACCAAGCAGCACAGCTAGTGCTAACCAATCAGATCACTGCCAATCAACTCCATCCTGGGACTATATAAGGACCTGGTTTAAGCCCCAGATTGGCAAAACCTCTTTCAGGTCCTCTCCCACTTGGGAACTTTTCTGTTTTCTTTAATAAACTTCTGCTTTGTCACCCTCCGGTTGTCTGCCACCCTCATTTGTCTGCGTCCCTCATTCTTCTTGGGCACCAGATAAGTACCCAGACCTGAAGAGCTGCTATAGATTGTCAGAGCTGAAAGACTGCACAGTTGCACACACCAGGGCTGATTTGGCAGTTGGAGCCAGCAGGGCCGACAGAGCTGCGAAACCTGACACAGACCAGATAGAGACCTGATAGTGTTGCTGGGGAGCTGATTGGTCCGCTGAACTAAACTAGACATCACTCCTCAGGGCCTCTTGCTGACCCATCACTCCTTGGCCTAGCTTGCTGACCCATTGAGTCAACACTCTTTGGGTCCTGACTTGCCTGCCCAACACTTCACCAGGTTCAGCTTGCTAGACCAACACCTCTTGGGGCCAGGTTGCTGGACCATCAAACTGAGAACTGAAACTCCCTCAGGGAGCCCCGTGGCCACTGGCGTCCCCTAGCTCTCCAGTGCTGTCACATTCCCCATCCAGAAGCCATCACTTCTGGACAACCATGTGGATACTAGGCTGGCAGCACAGCTCTGGCAACTGCAACCCTCTTAGGAAACCCAGCTCACCAACCAATCAGATAAAAAAAAACCACATCGATGTGTTTTTTAAATCTCCCCCAAAAATTCACTGAAGCCTAATGCCACCTCTCACAACAACGTTGTTAGCCGGTACACTGATGCCAATGGGTTCCTAGAACACTTACCTAGCTAAGGAAGCCTGTACTACCAGGGGTCAACCCTCCAAACGATAATTCCTGCTTTCTGGGGTCCCCCTTCTGTGTATATATGAATCAAGGAATTGGAAGGAAGGCTAAAAAGTGACTTCCAGCCATGTCCGCCTAATATTACATTTGTGGCTTAGAGTTTTCCAGATTTCCACCCCAAACCCATGGTAGTAAGAGATAAATATAAGAAGGAAAAATGTGAAAAACATAGTTGTGCTGGAAAACACTGTAGAATCTCTGTGAGCTACAAATGAATAGATATACAAAATAGCAGGATTGAAGCTGTGGGTTGTTATGTGATGGTCAAAAGGCAGGCAAAAGCATTTGGGAAATCATGCCTTATGGAGAAACAGACCAAAAGTGCCCCATATAAGGGAGACCCTCAGATATATCAAGAAAAATATAACATTTGTTGTTTCAAAAAGCAGTTATTAGAAAAATAAGTCACCCAGAATGAAACAGTAACAGAGTGATGTGAAAACCAATTTTAAATTTTGGAAATGAAATATAGTCATTAAAAAACAACAACAAAACGTCAATGGGCAGAATAAACACATGAGTCAAAGAGATTGGGTGAAACAAACAAACAAAAAGAACACAAGTAATTCACCAAGAAGACGACATAGAGATATGTAAAAATTAGAATATACCACTCAGTTCTGCAGTGGAAGAATAAAGAACTTTAGTTAGAAATAAATTGATTTGAGGAGAAATGATTGAGAAATAGTGCTGAGCAAAGCTATTGTAAAATATGTTGATAACTTTAATTTTTCTTGCTAAAAATGATGAAACAAAAATTTAACACAATAATAATAGCTGAAATAGTAGAGCCTATTTGGTGACTAGTTGAAACATACTATCCTCCTGGTCTAAAAAATAGTAAAGATATTAATACATTTAGATATGGTTTTCAATGTATGTTCAAATTACATATGACTACCTGAAAAGTAAAAATTCAGTTTCCAGCATTCTAATCAGCAGAGTAAAACAAATTAAAATCATTTTCCATCCAGTATAAGGTAGAAAAAAGAAAAGATAACAAAGGTTAATATAACAGAAAACTTACACTAAGATGATAGAAACAGGTCCAGACAATAATGTAAAATGATTAAACTCAGTTCTTTAGAGTTATATTTGTAAGATTGAATGAAACAAAAAAAATCAATTATGTATAATTTACAATAGGCATCTAAAACATACAGAAAAAATTTAAGAATAAATGATAGAGAAATATATTTCAGAAAAATATTAACAAAAGAAAGCTAGTGTTACAGTGTTAGAATACAAATAGAATACAGGATAAAAATCAGTGATGGAGATTCAAAGGTTATTATGTCTTGATAAAAGGAATAATCCCATTGAGAATTTTTAGAGGTTATGAATTTTTGTGCACACAAAATGACAATAAGAAATTATTAAAACCAAGATCATAATGGGAGATTTTTCTACCCCTTTATTAGAAATTGATGGTTCATAAAGATCAAATATTTTTAAGGCCATAAAAGATTTGAACAGCAAAATTAACAAGTATGATCATGATTTTGTGTGTCTGGGTACAGAATTTTGCTTTCAATGGATAGAAAACATACTTTGATTCAAGCACAAATGAAACACTTACAAAATTTGATTGTGTTCTGGACCACAAAGAGGTTTTACCAAATTTTTTAATACTTTTTTTTTTTAGAGCAGTTTTATTTTCTCGACAAATTAAGAGGAAATTACAAAGATGTTTCATAGACCCTCAACCTTATACTGCATAGCCTCCCTCAGTATCAACATCTTCCACCAGAGTGGTACACTTGTTAAAACTGGTAAGCCTACATTGACATCATCATAATTACTCAAAGTCCAAAGTTTACGTTAAGGTTCACTCTCGATGGTATACATTCTATGGGTTTAGACTATTAAATAATAACATGTATTCATCTTTGTAGTATGAAACAGAATTTTCACTGTCCTAAAAAAATCCTCTGCATTCTGTCTAACCTTGTCTGATGCCCCAAAATACCTGGTATGACTGATCTTTTTTACTCTCCTCATAATTTTGCCTTTCCAAAATGTCATAAATTGGAATCATACAGTATGTAGCCTTTTCAAATTAGCTTTTTTCACTATGTAATATACATTTAAGTTTCCTCCCATGTCTTTTCATGGCTTGATAGCTCATTTCTTTTTAGCACTGAATAATATTTCATTGTCTGGATGTACCAGAGTTTACCCATTCGCCTATTTAAGGACATCTTGGTTGCTTCTAAAATTTGGCAATTATGAATAAAGCTGCTATAAACATTCATCTGCAGGTTTTTTGCAGACATAAGATTTTAGTACCTTTGGGTAAACACAAAGGAGCACAATTACAATTGCAGCATCATATAGTAAGAATATGTTTAGCTTTGTAAGAAACTGCCTGGCTGTCTTACAAAATGACTGTATCATTTTGCATTCCCATCAGCAATGGTATTGCTCCACATCCTCACTAGCATTTGTTGTACATTTTTCAGATTCTGGCCATTTTAATAGGTATGTGGTGGTATCTCATTGTTTTAATTTGCACTTCACTAATGGTATATGATGTGGAGCATCTTTTCATACACTTATTTATCATCTGTTTATCTTCTTTGGTGAGCTGTCAGTTAAGTTTTTTAATTGGGTAGTTTGTTTTCTTATTGTTGAGTGTTAAGAGCTCTTTGTATATTTTGAATAATCAGAATGTCTTTTGCAGACATTTTCTCCCAGTCTGTGGTTTTTTTTTCTTATTCTCTTTTCATTGTCTTTTACAGAGCAGAAGTTTTTAATTTTAATAAATCAGGCTTATGATTTTTTTAACAGATTATGCTTTTGATTGTTGTATCTAAAAAGTCATCACCATAACCAAGGCCATCTAGATTTTTTTCCTATGTTATCTTCTAAGAGTTTTATAGTCTTGTATTTTATGTTTATGTCTGTGATCTATTTTGAGTCATTTTTGTGAAGGATAGAAAGTCTGTGTCTAGATTCATTTTTTTGCATGTGAATATCCAGTTGTTTCATAGCATTTGTTGAAAAACTATCTTTGCTCCATTGTATTGTCTTTTCTCCTTTGTCAAATTATCAGTCGACTATATTAAGTATATCTACATCTAGGTTCTCTATTCTGTTCCATTGATTTATACCACACTCTTTTGATTAGTATAGCTTTATAGTAAGTTTTGAATTTGGGTAGTATCAGTCCTTCATCTTTATTCTCCTTCAATATTGTGTTGGCTGTGCTGGGTCTTTTGTCTTTCTGTATAAACTTTAAAATCATTTGTCAATATCAGCAAAATAACTTTCTGAGATTTCAGTTAAGATTGCAACAAATTTATCATGCTAGGAAGTACTGAAATCTTGATAATATTGAGTTTTTCTATCCATGAACATTAATAGCTGTCCATTTATTTAGTTCTTTGATTTTATTCATCCAAGTTTTATAGTTTTCCTCATAGATCTTGGGCTTAATTTTGTTAGATTTAGAACCTAATATTTTATTTTTGCAGCACTAATGTAAAAGATTTTATATTTTTTAAATTTTAAATTTCACTTGTTTATTGGTGGTATATAGGAAAGTGAATGAGTTATATATATTTACCTTGTATCCTGAAACCATGTGATAATCAATAATTATAGCAGTTCTAGCAGGGGGGTGACTCTTTCAGATTTTCTACATAGATGTTCATGCTATCTGCAAACAAAAACAGTTTTTTTAAAAAAAATTTACTTCTCTTGTCGTATTGCATTAGCCAGCACTTCCAATATGATGTTAAAAAGGAATGGCGAGGGGATATCCTTGCCTTGTTCCCAATCTTAGCGAGAATTTCAAAATTGCTCACCATTAAGTGTGATGTTACTTGTAGATTTTTTTTTGTAGATAGCAAGTTGAGGAAGCGCCCTTCTATTTCTACTTACTGAGAGTTTTCATCATGAATAGGTGTTAGATTTTGTGAAATGCTTTTTCTGCATCTATTGATATAATCATTTAAGTTTTCTTGTTAGTCTGTTAATGTGATAAATTAATTAATTTTCAATTGTTGATCCAATCTTGTGTATCTGAAATAAATCCCACTTGTTGTGGTGTATAACTCTTTTTATACATTTTTAATTCTCTTTGCTAATATTTTGTTGGTGATTTTTGCATCTGTGTTTATGAGAAATATTGGTCTGTAGTTTTCTTTCTTGTAACATCTTTCATTTTGGTGTTAGCGTAAAGCTGGCCTCCTAGAATGTCTTAGACAGTATTCCCTGTGCTTGTATCCTCTAAAAGAGATTGTAAAGAATTGGCATAAACTATTCCTTAATGTTTAGTAGAATTTACTAGTGAATCCATCTAGGCCTGGTGCTTTCTGTTTTGGAATGTTAATAATTACAGGATTTTACCACATTTTAAAGAATTGTCTTCTACCAAAATGCAATTAAATTTGTAGACAACAAAAAGCAGTGAAAAATAACAAATGTATTTGAAATAAGAGTAACCTTAAATAACATGATTTTAAAAATGAAACAGAAAACACAACAAAAAGCTGGCACTTTGATGAGACTTCCAAATTGCCAAACATCTGACAAGATCTAAGTACAAAAGAGCAGTTGACTGGGTGGTGTGACTCACACCTGTAATTCTAGAACTTTGGGAGGCTGAGGTGGGAAGATCACTTGAAGTCAGGAGTTTGCAATCAGCCTGGGGAACATAGTGATACCATCCCCCTTCTCTAAAAAAAAAAATTCACAATAGAATATTCTCCCCAAAGTGAATTTCTAAAACAAATGGCAAACACTAGATAAAACACATTCGATGAGCAAGGGACTAATGACCTTGGTTTAGAGGTTTAGAAGTATTAAAAGTTCTTGGTTTAGAGGTGTGGAAGTATTAAAAGTATTATTGAAAAAGGCATGTCTTGTTCCCAATCAGAAAGCTTTAAATTACTCATCATTAAGTATGATGTCGCCTGTAGATTTTTTTGTTGAGGAAGTTCCCCTCTATTCCTAGTTACTGAGAGTTTTCATCATAAGTGTGTGTTAGTAGTAGCTAATAGTCTGCTAGATAACTAGTCAAAAGTCATAGATAGTCAGTTCACAGGAAAAGTGGTTACAAATCTGACCATATATTTCCAAAAGAAAAAAAATGTAACCTCAATCATACAGATGTAAAGATATACAAATAAAAATACCAGTTAGATAAGTAGCAATTTTCTCTGTCAGAATGGCAAAAGTTTTAAACTTAGAAATATCCAGTATTAGTAAAAACATTGAACAACACATCACAGTATGTATGGAAGAAGTGTAAACTTTGGTGTTTTTCCTTGCTCTGAAAACAAAACAACACAGAAATCTTAGCAAATGAGGAATAGATGGAAACTTTCTTTTTTTTATTATGTTTACCTTTTTAAATTTTTTTATTTTAAATATGTGGGGTGCAATTCAGGGTTAGGTATATATATGTTCATTATGCAGGTAACTTTGTTGATGATGTGTGCCTCCGTCCTCCCCTGGGAGTGATGGAAACTTTCTTAATCCAATAGTGCGGTGGTTCAAAGTATGGACTCCATACCCAGACTTCCTGGGTTTGAATCCTGATTTTATCTGTTGTTAGTGAGTGACCTTGGAGATTCACTGAACTTCTGAACTTCTCT
This sequence comes from Carlito syrichta, assembly GCF_000164805.1. Taxonomy (NCBI): domain Eukaryota; kingdom Metazoa; phylum Chordata; class Mammalia; order Primates; family Tarsiidae; genus Carlito; species Carlito syrichta. Next base: position 1,145,912 of record NW_007252914.1, on the reverse strand, counting down.
ATGCCTCAACTTTTTCATCTGTTAAATGGGGACAATAAAAGTACTTAGTCATTCTTATTGTTCTGAGAATTCACTTAGCTAATGTTTGTAGGTCACTTACAACAGTGCCTTACACATAGTAATGATTATATGATTTGTTTTTTAAATAAATACATTCTATAAGGAAAGATCATTTCTAGTAGCAGTTGTATTAATTTGCAGAATTTCTATTGCTCATCTAAGATAAAGAAAATTGGAGGCTGGGTTGGTAGCACACTCTTGCAGTTGCAGCACTTTTGGAAACTAAGGTGGGACAATCACTTACAGACAGAAATTCTTGTCTGGTCAATAGAGCAATACCCCATATCTACAATAAATAATTAGCCAGGCATGGTGGCATGCACCTGTAGTCCCAGTTACTCCAGAGGCTGAGGCAGGAGGATCCCTTGAGCCCAGGAGTTAAAGGCTGCAATGAGCTATGATTGCACCAGTGCACTCCAACCTGGCCTAGAGTGAGACCCTGTCTTAGAAAGAGAGAGAGAGAGACAAGATCATTGTAACACTAGAAGTTGAATCCTCTGGAGCCATGGGTTCTGATTAGAGTCCTTTATTTGCCAACTAAACAACTCTAGAGTATAGATTAAGACAGAAACTTGTATGTCACACGGGTTATGCTGAAGTATTTTGAAGTAAATGTAGGTGACATGACACAGACTACTTATAGAAACTTTGTATTTGGCAGAGGTGGCATATACATCAGTAGGGAAGGTATTCCATAAACAGTACCAATTATCTATAAATGACAAATAAAATTATATCACTTTATATATAATATCTGTAAGTAAATTTAATTAATTAATTTATTTATTTTTTAGGTCAGAAAAAGTTTATTTAGAAAGTAGATCAGAGAAAAAGGGTAGATCCTCCTCTCCAAGATTGGAGAGGGGGCCAGGCACTTAAGGAACATTTGGCCTGAAAGTAAATTTTGGATGAAAAAGATTTACATGCAAAACTTTGAAAAAAAAATATGAGAGACTAACATTAAGATCTTAGGGTAGGAAAGGGTTTATTACAATACAAAGAAACCAATCATTCAAAAATAATAATAAGACTACTATAAAATAAGAAACTCTTGTTTATCAAAAAACCTCCTCCTCCATCACCAATACAGAGTATAAAGACAAAACACTGATTAGGAGGATGTTTGCAGTACTTATAATGATGACAGAATATGTCATAAACTATAAATCATTAAATAAAAGGTAAATTCAACATTTAAACTGGGCAAATGATTTTAATAAGCAATTCACAGAAGTGAAAACCTGAATGAATGGGTAATGAAATGTGAAAAAAAAACTTTACTTTTATTAGTGATCAGAAAAAAATAAATTAAGACAAGTATGCAAAGCAATTTTTATATATTAGACTGGCAAAGATTAAAATATCTAACAACACTAAATTATTTTCACAGTCTGTGAAATGGAAACTATAATTCCCTGGTGGTAGAAGTTTAAATTGGTAATACTGCTTTGGAGAAAAATCTGGCAATACCTAATAGAATTGAAGATTTTATTTATATATAAAAGGCATTCAACTGGAAACAGAAAATTATTCATCAGTTTGTATAATTAATAAACTGAATGATTTAAACTAATAATAAATAAAAATGACTTTTTAAAATGAAGCTAAACCAATACTACATATGGATGTACATATCTAAAATGAATTCATTTATTTTATAGCAAACTTGTGGTATGTGAATTTTTCTTTTTTCCTGGCAAGTTAGTCTTAGAGTATAGAAAGCATTCTTACTGACTACACCTGTCACCTGCATCCCATCACCTACACAAACTTTACTATTATATCAGTTAAGTATCTTAGTTATTAAAGGTAATGTACATATTATTGACACAATAATGATTTTTCAGTTATCTCTGGCTTTACTTGAAAAACACATTGTTGCACAAGTGGTCATGGAAATGAAATGTCATTTATAATACAATTCTTTGTGCCCATGTGCTATCAAGTGAATTAATTTTACAGGTATAACAGTCTACTGCTATTTTCTCTTATTCTCTAAGTAAGAAGTTTGAAGTTTAAATAAAATAGAGATCAATTAGAAAAGTCACACTGTCATCCATGAATAAAATAAACCATTAGAATTAAAATATTAAGAATTTTAATTTCATGTCTTTGCAATGATACTTTTTTTTTCATCCTAATTACAGTTATTCAAAAAGGAGGAAGGAATTGAAACAATTCATTTGGGAGTTGACACAGTACCATTGAAATAAATCGAAACTTACTTTTCAGGAGCAATAAAACCAGTTTCCCAAGAAGAATAGAAAAAGAAATACTAGCAAAGTACATTTTTTGAAAATGGATCAAGGCAATTTAAAATATACACACACTGGTTTCCTTAGCAAGGAGGGGCCAGCAGAAGGAGAATGCATCTTTAAAGTTCCCACCCAATAGTTATCCCTAACAAATTTAACCTTTCTTGGCAGGTTTAGATCCTGATAAGCATCTTGGGAAAACCCTGGATCAAATGGAACCTTATCTCCTGGAGGTAAGAATTTATACTAGTTCTCAAAATAGAGACAACTAAAGGAGAAGAAAATAATGCCATGATATAATGATTATAAAATCAATTTTACTTTTAAAAAACAAAATACATTCAAGATATTTTTATGAAAAAATTTAAACTTCAAGTGAATATGAAAATATGTTTAAAATTATTATCAACTTGTTTACTCAAATACAGGACACAATTGTAACTAAGAGGAAATTGTTCTGTCAGAAAGTTTACTTTTATTAAAATGGACATTATATGCTATATAAAAAGTATTATACTATCTGATAGTCTTTGTGATCAAATGCTTTACCATCAGAAACAGGAGTGGAAACTTCTTTTGCAGATTAATCTAACCTCTTTTACCAATTAGAAAATTAACTTGCAGGGTAGTAAAGAAATTGTTTAACCCTTATCACTGTCAAATCCTAAATGTGTTCTAAACATTAAATATTCAGTTATTCTCATTACACTATTCTGTTAACTCTATTGTATTTTATTAGAGTTTTAACTGGAATAGTGTAATTATTGCACTATTTGGAGTTTTTTTATTCCATGATCATGATGGAGAAAAGTAAATCACTCTACTTATATGGAAGAACCAAGCTCCTTTAAGAAGTCATCATTTTCTTGCCCTGTGCTCTTAATTCATCAATATTGTCTCTGGGCATTGTTAATACCATTGCTGTGAACTGTGAGCAGTTGTACTCCTCAGTAACTTAATGGGTTTCACATTTTTGGAGTTATTTGTAATTGATTATTTTATGGTTTATTAATGTGTACCAAATGCCTAGAGATCTCTGAAGTGTTAATTTTTTCTTTCATTAAGCATTATTAAGGCCTAATATGTGCTAGGCAGATAGTAAAGATTAAAATTAAAAATGAAATGTTTGACTGGGTTCAGTGGCTCAGCCTGTCATCCCAGCACTTTGGGAGGCTGAGACGAGTGCATTGTCTGGGCCCGCAGGTTTGAGACCAGTCTGGGCAACTTGGTAAGACCTCAACTCTACGATAGATAGAGAGAGAGAGAGAGAGAGAGAGAGAGAGAGAGAGAGAGAGAGAGAGATAAGAAGTGTATAACTTTGATATTACATTTGGTGTCTAGTGTCTAGATAATTTGGTGTCAGTTATTTAAGTCAATTTATGGGGCATGGTTGTTTTCCATGCTTATCTGATAGTACTCTTTTTATAGCAATTTAGTCTACGCCCACTGCTACAACTAAGTTCACATCTATTCACTACTGTAAGACTAAATTTAACTTCTACCAAAACAATGTAGATAAATCATGTAATTAAATTTATGAAAATGAAAGGAAGAGAAATTCAGAAATGAGAGACTGTGGCTTTGGCAAAAGAGGTGATTTTTGTTTGTTTGGTTGGTTTGGTTTGGTTTGGTTTTTCCCAAAAGAGCTATCTCCAAAATTTAAGGTGATGAGTTTAGATTGTAAGCATGTAGATATACTTTGTCAGAAAAGCAAGTAAGGTTTTGGGGAGTATACTCGCAAGATGTTGGTTATAAGTTAACTGGGTATTATCATGGATTTGAAGTACAAAAATGTGGAAATAATTTCATTCATCCTCATCAAATCCCTCAACTTGGCCTGGCAATTTTTTATTTCTCTACAAGTATTTTCTACCCATTATTCATAATGGCTATTTCATTTTCCTCCACTTACTCTCCTTAAATTTCAAATCCTTTCACCTTCCTCCTCACTTTGAGTGGATGACTTTTCTTCTTCACAGAAAAAAAATAGAAGACATGATACTAGAAATTCCTTTCTGCTCCCCCACCCCACCACCGTCCCTACTAATTTACTTGTACCTATACCTGTCCTTGCTTACTACTACTGGGAGAAGTGTTCTTCCTCCTTTTTATGTAAGCCCCTACCTGTGCTTGGATCCCATTGACTTCTGCCATCTCAGAGTCCTTGCAGTCAACCCACCCCCTCCACTTTCTTTATCTTTTTTCTCTATTGACTTCTTCATATCACCGTTGAAACATACTGCAGCTTCTCCCATCCTAAAGATTCCCTCCCCTCCTCCCTGGTTCTTTTTCTTAGCTGCGTGTCTTTTATCTTTGCTTCAAAATCAAAAATTTAAAAGTGTCGTCTCCATTCATTGTCAGTACTTCTTCATGTCTGAGGTGCTACATGTAACTGGACCCTGGCTTCTCATTCTACTTCAAAATGGATGCAGATATTACCAAAATTACGCACGATATCTATTTTGCCAAACCCAGTAGATACTTCTTAGTCTTTAATTGCCAGTTATAGATACTTCTTAAAATTCTTCTATTTACATTCTTGATGCCACACTTTCCTAGTTTTTCTCCTTTTGTTTTGGATACTACTACTCTCTTTTGCCAGTTTCTAATCTAGGCTTCATTTTCAAGCCTTTACAAACTTTTTCTGGGTGATCTCAATTGTTCACATGGCTTTAATTATTAGGCATATTCTGATAGCTTGAAATCTTTCTAGCTTAGATTGCTCTGCTAAGTTCCAGTGCTCAAAGGCACAGCAAATTAAATCTCTGCATTCTTGATGGTGGTCTATGTATTCATGACTTTTTTGTCATTCCTTTTGTCATCACCTTAAATCAGGTGCTTGTCACTTCAGTCCTGGAATATTACCAACACCTCCAAATTTACCTCTACCTTCTATTTTTTTTCCCAAAGAATTCATTTTGCTTCCTACCTCAAGATAATTGCTCTAATGTATTCTACTATAATTGTGTCACTCACTCAAACTTTGAATCCCCATGGCCTACAGGCAAAAATCCAAATTCTTTAGACTCCTCCTTTCCTCACCTCCTGTATCTACCCATTAACGTGATATTGTCTGCACTATTTCCAGAATATATTCTAAATTTGAGCACTTCTTGCCATCTCTTCTGCCGCCACCATAATCCCCTCTTATCTGAAATACTATCTCAACCCCTGACTGGTTTGCTTACTTCTACCATTGCTTTGCTGTGATCTATTATTTATACAAATGTCAGAATGATAGTTTTTAACTGTAAATCAAATCATATCCTTACTTTGTTTAAAATTTAAGTAGATTTTCATTGCAATTAGAATGACACCCCTATCAGTCTTTTCAGGAATATCTTCTACCATTCTCTGTCTCATTCACTGAACTTTAACCACATATGCCTCTTTATTACATAAGCATACTCTATTCACACTTCTTCTCCTTAAGACCTTCTTCTGCCTGAAATGTTTTGTCCATAGACTGTCATGTGGTTAAGTTTAACCGGCAACCCAAATGCTGCCTCCTAAGAGAAACTCTCCCTGACTACCTTAGCTCCAAATTATCTTATTTCTCTGTTTACATGTATATCATCTGCCTTGCTCTTGCCCCACTAGAATGTAAGCTCCAATAATCCTGCCAAGATTTTGCCAGTCATTAGTTCTTTCATTGTTTTATTTAGTAGCTTTTTCATATGTCTGCCCATCCATTCATTCATCTCATCTTTAAATTAATTAACATTTATTGAGGGTCTGTTATGTGACAGTTACTATGGTAAGCACCAAGTATACATGATGAATTAAGCAAGATACTTTTTCTTGAAGAGTTTAGAATTTGCTATAGTTGTTTTCAGACCTGAGGGTGCAGTTCACTGGGAACATACTTAAAATTGCATATGCTCTTTTCCCACTTCAGTTTCAGGGGGACCAGAGGTCTGACCTTTAAGCAATAGGTAATTCTGTCACAGTGATCAAGTATATAATTTATCAATATCACTGACACATTCCAGTCCCTGTCTTTTTATATTTCTCTGAAGGAGTACATGCCCTCTTAAAACTGTCATCCACTAGCTTCTGTGAGGCTACTCACTCCTGAGTACTTGCCTAGGTTTATTTTGGGCCTTTCCAAATGTATTCCACCCCTTATATGCTGTGGTTCCTTCCCTAGCCTTCCTCCTGTGGGTGACCTTAAATATCCCCATGACTTCAACCACTTTTGCTCTTTAACAATTAAGTCTGTATTTTCATCATTTTTCTGTGTTCTAGACATGTATCCAGCTGCCACTAGACACCTTCATCTCATAAATGTACCCAGGTACCTCAACCTTAACTGTGTAGAACATTCCTTTCCTAATATATATATGCCATTTTTATGTTTCCTGACAATGAAGGACTGGCCCCATTGTCTACTCAGTCATTCAGGCCAAAAAAGTAAATTGTAATCAATGAATTTATATACTCCTTTGTTCATAAGTAAGAATCTAAATCCTTTTAATTCTGCCCTCTTAATATCTTATTATCTGCCTCTTTTTATCCTCATTGTCACCACATTAGAGTCTCTTCTAGATTAAGGCAGCAGTCTTCCAGCACAAGTATCTCCTCCCTGCCTTGTCCTTTGTCAAGTCATTGATCATAGTACCACCATCGTGATGTATGTGAAATGCAAAGCTGATTATATTACACTTTCCTTATAGACTTTTGAGTTATTCCCCGTTGCCTCAAAATAAAATTTAAACTTACTCTGACATAATCTGTCTTTGGGAGAAAATGAGACACAAGTTAGGTAGTCTCCTATATCCACCGTCTGTCTCATCAGTTCTGAACTACTGATGGTTTCCTAGAGTGAGTATCCCCTCATATCTCCATGTTCTCCCCTTCTCTGCATGCATGATTTCTCTTTCACTCAGCTAAATCTAATTTGTCTTTAAAATCTAGCCTCAGAATTCACTACTGTGAGGTTTCAATAAACCTTCGAGCTGCCATTTTCTTCCCTGCCTCATGGTTTGTAGTATTTTCTCATGCTGTATTTTGTTTTTCCTTTAAATAATGTTTATCATAAAATAAAGACATGCTATATGTAGAAAACAAATTCAACACTATAATGAGAAATCTTCCAGTGGCACCAAGCCCACAGTTTTTCTGTCCTTTCTCAGAACAACCACTCTTTTCTGTTCTAATGTCTCTTCAGAAGCATTTTTGCATACACAAATATATATGCATATGTTTATCCATTTTATCTCAATTGATCCATGCTAGCCATATTATTTTTATATACACATTATTGTGTATGTTCCATATTAACTACATTTTGACACATACAAATCTAGGTCATTTTTTCCCTATAACAGAATTTTCTTCCATTACATGGCCATGCTTTAATATATTGAACCTGTTCTTTATTGATGTATTTTATTCATTATTGATCATTTTCATATCTTTTACTATTATAAATAATACTGAAATGAGCATTGTTTTACATATGTTTGGGGCCATGTTTGATTCTATCTGTAGGATGAAGTCCTAGAAGTAGAAATGCTGGGTCAGAGGGAGTGTTTATGTTTATTAATAGACATTGAAGCCTTCAGCTATGGTAGAATAACTTGCATCAGACCAACTCCCCAAATATAGAAAACCAGAAAAGGTATAGGAAATTAAAACAAAAGTAATGTGTGAAGGCACTAGAAAATTGCAAAAGCTGCAATAATTTGAGAAGCCAGAATTCCAGAGAAAATGGAAGCCCTGAGCATTGCCTCTTCTTCCTTCAAGGCATTTTCTGATTCAGAAATGGCAAGAAGCTGAGGAGAAAACTGAGAAGCTGAATAGGGCTTTCAGTAGTTGTATAGGGCTAGGGAGACAATTGACATTCAGGGAGAAGCAAAGTGGAGCAGACCTGGTTAACCCTCCAAGTTTTTAGTTGTGACCTCTAGATGAGCTATGCCTTAGGAATAGAAGTAAACCAGAAATAGTCTTGCCCCTGAAAATACTTATAGCCAGTTTTGAGTCATGTCAATTCTAGACTGAATTAAAGTGATCTTAGGGGTGGAGGGCCAAAAAATCACCTATAGGTTACAGTGTTTAAGTGAGTACACAAAGCTCCAACTTTTTAGCCTCTATACAGTTCAGTCATGTAACCAAAAACTAACTGAACTCCCTAAAGTTATTAAAATAAAGAAAAAATAAAGTGATCAGATTCTACTCTTACTGCCTATTTTTCTCTGGAGAAGGATAACATGATTCAGAGCCTCAAATTATATCTAAAATATTTTACTTACAATTTCCAGCAAGCAATCAAAAAAAGACCAAGCATATTAGGAGACCTGATGAAATAATTGAAAACTAAGAGAAAAATAGTTAATAAAAATAGTCACAGAGAATACCCATATAATTTAATGATCATATTTGGACTTTAAAAATGACTATGACTAATATGCTCAATAAATTAGGTGAGAAGATGAAGTACTTTAGGGGTGAAATATATTAAATAATCCAGTGGAATTCTAAAATTCAGAAATACAATACCTGATATTAAGTACATAATGCATGGATTTACTAGTAGATTAATACAATGCTATATGGACAATTAGTGAATAGTTAAGATAGGATGACTTACAGTATACAGACTGAAGCACAGAGAAAACAGGATTGAAAGTAGAGAAAATAATATAGAGGTTTAAAGGAGAGGTGTTTATCATACATGTAAACTAGAGTTGCAGGAGTGGTGGAGAGAGCAGATAGAACAAAAGCAATATCTGAAGAGATTTTACTGTAGTACCTAGTTGTGGGCATCTTTGCTGATTTTGACAAGTAGCTTTTCAAGATAGTAAAAATTGCCTTAAATGGGAGGGATGGATATTAATGGATAACTGTATATTTTGAGCAGGAATTTTATTCTAATAGTCACAGAAAATTATGCAAAGCAGTATAAATATCTTTATCTTCTGACTTTTTCTCTGATATCTGCATAGATATCTGTGCATACATGAGGTCTCCATTACAAGTGCTCAATAAGTGTTTACACATGTAACAATTTGGTTTTTTTTACCTCATTCACAGAGGTTATCTCACACAACCTAGGTCTTCATTCAAACTCCCCAGATTTTTTTCCTTTTATTTTTGTATCCTTATAAAGGAGCCTCCATCAATTACCATATATAACCAAAATACAGTACTTCTAATATTAAATCAGAATGATTTATCCATAAAATTTTATCTTCCTTCTGCAATTAGAGGGTATGATTTATTTAACTTATTACCTCATACCTATAATCCCAGCACTTTGGGATGTCAATGCAGGAGCATTACTTGAGCCCAGGCAACATAGCAGACTGGGCAATATAGCAGGCTGGGCAGCATAGCAAGAACCTGTCTCTACAATTAACAAAAAGAGAGAGAGGGGGAAGGAAGGAAGGTGAACTTTAAGGATTATGCATTTATTACTCTAAATAAACTATGAAATAAATTTAACCATTGCTCCTTAAACTCCTGCAGATTCTTAAAATTACAATCTTACAAAAATGAACAATGGATTCTGTAATGATTTTATCTTTTGTGCGATTGTTTTTCCCCCTTACAACCATTTTCTCATTGTTAAAAAAAGGAGATGAATTTTAATACAAGTTGCATCAAACTTTAAAGGTGTAGAACTGCTCTTAAACAGTTTCTCTGTTTATTAAGAGTTTTCTAAGCTTGTGATATTTTAAAATGTCTGTCAAAGTTTATATTCTCAATTGGTTATTCAGTCTTTGATACAGAAATAACCTGTGTCCCTACTTCCTTTTATTTCATCATCTCACTTTCATCTCTTTTATAGCTGATTATTTTTATATTTGCCTCTGTCTCTCTAAATTACATATGTGTATTACTACTTCATGATCCCACCAATATTAGCATTAATTATTGACTTTCCACTCTGGGATGTGCACATTTCTCTGTCTTTGCTCCCTTTGCCTCTACCTCATATGTGTTCTCTTTTCCTCTTTCCGTTTTCCCATAGAGTTATAATGCAATTCTTGTTGCATCAATATTCAGGGTTTATATTACAGTAACTATGAGTCAGCTAATAAACACTTATAATAAACCTTTCCATTACAGTACAACTTTTTTTTTCTCTTGAATGAATAATTGTCTTCATTTTTTTTAGTATTTTTTGTATTATGATTATTTCATTGATGTTTATATCCTCTCTGACTTTGCTTTGGGGATTCTTATTATTCCTATTATATAAATTCCTATTTATTCCTATTATTTAGATGTTCTTTAATTTTTAACTTTTCTCTCCTTATTTTTGTTCATTCTCTTTTTACTCTTTCTAGGAGAATGTATCAATTTTACCTTCTAATATTCAGTTGAGTTTTTCATATTATAGTTTTAATTTTTAAAAACTCATTTTTGTTTTCTGAATGTTCTTTTTCTTTAAATCTCTAGTACCCTGTCCTTATTGTAATATATTCTCTAATTTCTCATGAATATTAGTGATGGTTTTTGTTTCTTTTATATTTTTTCTGCCCTGAATAATCTGTTTTCTTCATTGTTTGCTTTGGTCTCTTTTATTTTAGAGGTAATTCTTAGATTCCTGGTCATCTGTTTTATGATCATATTTAACAGTAGGGGGCTAAGCATTTAGTTGTAAGCACTAGATATGTGAGTGAGGCTTTTTAACCTTGAGTTTTACTATAGGGAAATCTGAAGAAAAAACAAACTACTTTTTTCCTCAGCTCTTGCAACTCAACACAGCACTTCTGACACCAGATGTGTGGGATGTTTTTCAGCAGTTCTCCAGCAGACACCAACTTGCTGTCCTATAATTCAAATCAATTCTGACATTATCTACTTGGAGATAGAGCAACTCATAGACTCAGGGAAATGCTTCACTTACATTTACTGACTTATTAATAAAGAATATAATAATGGACACAGATGAATAGATAGATTAAGAGATATATAAGGTAAGGTATGTGGGAAGGGACACAGAGCTTCCAGGCTCTTACCACAGCACACCATCTTCCAGGCAACTTCATGTATTTAGCAATCTAGAAGCTTTCCAAACGTTGTCTTTTAGGTTTTTGTTTTGTTTTGCCCTAGAGTTAGGGTCTCATTCTGTCACCCAGGCTGGAGTGCAGTAGCACCATTACAGCTCACTGCTGCCTTGTCCTCCTGGGCTCAGGAGATCCTCCTGCCTCAGCCTCCCAAGTAGCTGGAGCTACAGGGACTACAAGTGAGTACCACCATGCTTGGCTATTTTTTTTTTTCTTTTTTTTTTTGTAGAAATGAGGTTGCCCAAGCTGGTCTTAAACTCCTGGGCTCAAGCAATCCTCCCACCTTGGCCTCCCAAAATACTGGGATTACACATGTGAGCCACCACACCCAGGCTCCTTTTAGGTTTTGATGGAGGCTTTATTACACAGGCATGACTGATTATACCACTGACCACTGGTGATCAACTCAACCTTCAATACCTCTCCCTACCTGGGAGGTTGGCAGGTGGAGCTGAAGTTCCAAACTGCTAATCACAGAGTTGGTTTCCCTGGCAACTAGCCCTTATTCTGAAGCTATCCAGGAACCCACAGAAGGATCACCTTATTAGAACAAAAAATTTTCCTATCACCCAAGAAATTCTAAAGATTTTAGGAGCTCTGTGTCAAACGCTCTTTATCTCTCAGGAAATTACAGAGGTCTTAGGAGCACTATGTCAGGAACTGGAGTCATAGATCTAATATTAGAACAAAAGATTCTCCTGGCATTCCTATCTACAAGGATATTAAGAGCTCACTATTGGACACCAGGGACAGAGAACAGATATATATTTCTTATTATATCACAACATCACAGGAAGTATAGCTAGCTCATTTAGTATGTGTTTATTATATTCCAAAGAAAAGGATTCTCCATTCTCCTGTCTTGTTATTTTCTGGAAGTTTAGTGGGGAAAATGGCTACAGGTCTCAGAATTTTGTGTGCATACATTAACTGAGTCCTTCTATTTTTATTATAGTATTTCTGCCCTTACCTGTGTCTTGTTTCTCCCAGACCAGTTTCTCTGTTTCACCTTCTGTAGAGATTAAACCTCCAGTGTTCTCCGGTGTTCTGTCAGGATAGAAGAAAAGCAATTGATAACCTAGAGAGAGGGGATCTAAGACTCTGACTACATATTAAACAGACTGTTAATCAATCCTTCTTTCTTTAGTGCCCTCACTTCCAGAGGCTACTGGTACCAACAGTTCCATACCCTTTGGTTATTCTACTGTGTAAATCAGGCTGGTCCTCAGCATTCCCCATGGTTGGCCTATGGCTCAGTATTCTTGTTTCCAATAAATCAGTTAATGCTGTCACCTATTCTCATGTGTTCTCTAACTTTGTAGATGTATGCCTTTCGATGAAATGCATGAATTCAATTCACCATCTTTACTGGCAACAGTTACTATTTAAGAGATTTCTTAAAATCACCTAAGTAAAAGTTGTCTGCTAGATGGAAGAGCAAAAACATATTAAAAAATTCATGAGTTTGGTTTTTCTAGGGCAGCTATCATAGAATTAGGAAATCTGACTTATTACCTTGAGTCAAAGGAAAACAGAAATGTATTGGCTATTTAAGAAGCATACTACTCTCCCGGTGGGCACTGGGGTTTTGATCAGGAATTGGTTGCCAGTTCCAATTTCCATAAGAGAGTCTTCTGCATTTTTTAAGTTTCTTATTGTTTGAGGTTTTACATTTAGGTCTTTGATCCATTTAGAGTTGATTTTTGTGTATGGTGATAGGTAGGCATCCTATTTCAATCTTCTGCACGTGATTAACTAATTTTCCCAGCACCATTTACTGCACAGGTTCTCCTCTCCCCAGTGGTTGTTGTTGGAGTCTTTGTCAAAGATGAATTGGTTGAGAAATTGAGGCTTTGCTTCCAGAATCTCTATCCTGTTCAATTGGTCTATATGCCTGTTTTTGTACTAATACCAGGCTATTTTGATTATTGTAGTCCTATAGTAAAGTTTAAAATCTGGAAGTGTAATACCTCCTGTTTTGTTTCTTTTGATTAGGATTGTTTTGGCTATTCATGGTCATTTATGTTTCCATATTAATTTCTGTATTGTCATTTCTAGGTCTGAGAAGAATAATGTTGGTAATTTAATGGGTAATGTGTTGAATCTATAGATTGCCTTTGGCAGGATGGACATCTTAATGTTGATTCTTCCTCTCCATGAGCATGGAATATTTTTCCATTTGTTTGTGTCTTCTTGTATTTCTTTGAGCAGTGTTTTGTAGTTTTCATTGTAAAGGTGTTACATTTCTCTGGTTAGGAAGATGCTGAGGTGTTTCATTTGGGGGGGTGCTGCTATTGTGAATGAGATTGTGCTTTTTATTTGGTTCTCTGCCTGCTTGTTGTTGGTGTATAAGAATGCAACTGTCTTTTGCACATTTATTTTGTACCGTGAGAATTTGCTAAAGTCCTTTATTGAAAAGAGCACCTTTAACTAACCTTGAAAATCAAGAGGAGGTCGAACATCTTTGAGAGATGATTTTGAATTTTGAACATAACTGAGTTAGAAGGATATGTATAACTTTATGGCTGAGATAGCCAGTGGTTGTTATAAATAAAAATTATAAGGTATATTAAAATGTACTCTAAGAAAGTAAAAAAATATGTATTATAGGATGTCAAAGAAAAAATGACATGTTGTTGAGAGAATTCAGAATAACTTCAGAGATAATTGATAGTTATAATGGGCTTGAAGGATGGATAGGATTTTTGACTGGCTGGATTGTTATAGGTAACAGAATAGTTTATACCAACACATGACACAGAAGAAACACAAAGTATTTTCACAGGTTACTATCATTTTTTTTTTTGTATATTTTGAGTTTTGGGAGATGAAGCTGAAAAAGGAAGCTGAAACCATACTGTAAGAGTTCTGAATGCTGAAATGAGGATTTAATTATGTAATCAGTGAAGAATAACTGAAGGTTTTAGAGGCAGAGATAAAAATTCTTTGTTTTTGTTTTGTCGTGTTTTTGAGTCAGTCTCACTCCGTCACTCAGGCTGGAGTGCAGTGGCATGCTCACAGCCACCGTAGCTTCGACCTGCTGGACTCAGGCAATCCTTCTGCCTCAGCCTTCCAAGTAGCCAGAACTACAGGCCCATGCTACCACGCCCAACTAATTTTTTGGTTTATTGTAGAGACAAGGTCTCACCATGTTGCCCAGGCTGGTCTCCATCCTGCAGACTCAGGCAGTCCTCTCTTCTCTGCCTCCCAAAGTGCTGGGATTTTAGGCATGAACCACTATGCCCAGCCTAAGAGTAAAATTCTTATAGGTGTGTTTTAAGTAGTTTAACTGGCAGTAGTACCAGTTGATTATTGTATTTAAAGAGGCGAAGATCCTCTGTAGTAAGTCTCTTCCCATATACAACTCTTACATTTCTCTAAATGCTCAGTGTAGATGAACTCTTAGTTACTATTGTCATGTGATACTGATAGAATTGAATGATAAGTATGTGTAAGGACTTCCGTGTGCCTAGTTCTATGTTAACTGCTATGAGAACTACAAAAAAAATCAAGATGTGGTGTTTTTCATGGAGTGTAGAGTGTAACAAGTAAAGGGGACAAAAACGATTAACTTGGATTAGATAAAGCCAACTGGTACTTACTATAAATGCCCGTTGAAGCTAAAAGATGGAACATGCCTATGTGATCTGGAGTAGCTGATGAAAGGTTTAGCACTTAAACTGGTTTGAAAGATGGGTGAAATTTACATGTGTGGTAGCAGCAAAGTGAATCAATATGAATGAAAATTTATTGGCAAGAAGGCATGCAGATACAACAAGGAACTTGGTCTAAATAAAAATGTTGTTGGTAGACTAGTAAGAAACAGGTGAGGTGGGAATCTAGAGTCCAATCATGAAGAACCTTGAGAGATGGGCTGGGTGATTTGGAGTAAAAAATAATATTATTTAGAAGCCTCTTTAGCAGACATTTACTAAAAGGAATCTTGGGAAATTTAGTCTGGCAACAATATTCATGGATTAGGAGAAGAAATTGGAAGTGAAAAGGAGTCTGTGATGCTATTATAGGAAACAGGTGTGAGGGCTTGGAGTCTACAGCTACTGACAGTAGAGATAGAGAGATGAAAAATGTAAAAGAAATATTTTGATGGAAGATTGAAAAAGAAATTGGCACCAACTTGCCAGAAAATGGAAAACAAAGAAGATGAATGCATACATAATGACTGGGGAAATTGTAAAGCACTTATTTCTCCAGAAGAGAACAGGATTGAAAAAGAACTTGATAAGCTTAGTCTTACAAATATTGAATTTTAGATTATAACACATAAAGCAAAGGCATATGTTTTTAACCTGTGAGATTAGAGCACAATTAAGGTATTCAGGCCAAGGCTTGTTAGTTAGCAGCATATTGTGTAGAATCAGGGCATGACTTTAAATCATGTTTTTGTTTAGTTCTAAGCTGCATAACCTTTGCAAACCCATCTAGCTTTCACCTCTGCAAAAGGGAAAAATAAAATAAAATAAAATTGGCAAACCAATCTAGCTTTCACCTCTGGAAAAGGGAAAATGAAATAAAATTTACTGAGGGTTGGACAGTATATTAGGCATTTCTTTCATATGATTTTATTCTTGAAAATAGCTTTCCTATGAAGCAGGTACTGTTGGCATTTCCAAAGTCGGCAGCCTGAGGCTCATTGAGATTAAGACCACATGGCTAGAAAAGTGACAGAGCCAGAATTTGAACCAGGAACTGTTTCCAAAGCTAATACATTAACCAACAATGCAATGCTGCTTTCACTGTGCCTTACTATAACATGTGCTTTTGCCACTCTTATAGTAAGCTGTATATTTATTAAGTGCTCACCAAGTGTCATACACGGTGCTAAGTGCTTTTCATGCATTATTTTATTTAATCACCTGACAAACCTAGGGTCATACTACTAGTACATTTTACAGATGAGGAATCAGTCACAGAGTGAGTACTTTTCCAAAGTTACACAGCTTGGAAGTAGCAGAACTAGAATTATGCTTAAGTCTACTTGATTTTACGAGCTTCAGAGAGCCTGTGCACTTTTTTTATTTTTAAAAGATTTTGAATATTAAATAAGATTATATCATTATCTTAGCCTTAAAGCATAAAGCAAAGAGTCTTTAATTAGTAGAAATAGTATTCGTATTAGCAGTAGCAGAATAGCATTAAGGTGATGGTTGAAGTCATGAAGGGCATGAGCTAGAGAGGAATACATTGAGAGAAAAACATATTATAGAGAGAACCATGAGGAATATTTATAACTTAGGAACAGCAGGAGGGAAAGAAATCAGAGAAGCATAACAATAACTTAGAAAATAGTCATGTGGAAGCCTGAGAAATATCATGGAAGAGATTTGAGGCATAAGATGTATCACATGCCACATAAATTGGAAAAGGATAAGGCCATTGAACTCTCCCAGCAAACTGCTGCTCATGTTAAGATCTCTATTCCTGTAAACAGAACCTCCATCTATCCAGTTTCCCAATGCAGAAAGCTTTATTTCTTTTTTAACTTCCTTCAGTCCTCCATTCAATTAATTACTAATTTTGATGGAACTTAGGACCTGCTACCCCAAAATATGGCACCTTGGCATTTGAGGAAACAGGAGGGTCACTCTCTGACCTTCTCCCACTATTCTCCCCTAAAGCAGGCCATAATGGAATTCTCTGACCTTCCTCTAGAGTCTTAAGAACTTCATTCCAGAGCATCCTTTCTATACCCAGAGGGATGGGATGTCACATGGGAACATGGGAAAGAAACTGAGCGAACACTTCTTGCTAAGTTCTCCCCAGTTTATTACTGTTAGATCTTGCCCTTTTATCCTCCATACTTCTGCATGACTCCATTTAAAGAAATCACAGTTTTTCCTGTCTTTTGGCTCTTCATTTCCTTAGGAAGGCTTCCATGGCACTTAAAAATTACTAAATAAATGTGTATGCTTTTATCTTGTTAATTTACTTGTCTTTTGTCATAGGGTTCGCAGCCAATAGCCTTGTGATGGATGAGGAAAATACAAGGGGGACCCAAAAACCCTGGAATTTATTTATTAAAAAATAGTGTATTTTTTCTTGCATGTTTAAACAGTCACCTTCAAAGTATTCTCCGTTTGATGCAATACATCTATCAAGATGCTTTTCACACTTCTCAAAACAGTTTTTGAACTCATCAATTTTGATGCCTCTTAGTGCTTCTGTCATTTTTTGTTTCACCTCTTCCACATAGACAGAACATTTCCCTTTGAGGACTTTTTCATCAGAGAAACAACCAAAAAAAAGTCACTTGGCACAAAATCGGGTGAATAGGAAGGGTAGGGCACCAGGATCATGTCATTTGTGGTCAAAAACTGCTGAACATTCAACACCGTTGTGGGCAGGTTTTTCAGGTCAATTACCAATCACAAAATGAACAAATGCATTGAAAGAGTCTTCAAAAAAAAAAATGCACGAAGCAGAATGCTTTCTCTCACAATGCTAGCTGGTACACTGATGCCAGTGGGTTCCTAGAACACTTACCTAGCAAGGGAAGCCTGTACTAACAGGGGTCTGCCCTCCTAAAAATATTTCTGGTTTTTTGGGTTCCCCTCATATATTACTTTTTTCCCTCTTCAATTTCAGCTTCCTAAAAATCTTTCTCAAAGTATCTTCCTCTCTCAATCCCTGCTACTTTCCAACTCAGGAAACCTTCACCTCCTGCCTAGATTCCTCCAACAACGTCTCAGATCTTTTTTGCTTCTAGATTTACCTCAGGCCCGTTCTCATTGTACAGCCAAAATGATGTTTCTAAAATACAGATGCTATCTAGTCAGTTTCCTGCTTAAAACTGCTCAGTGGGTTCTGAGTGGGAGACTTGACAGAAGAGCAGCAAGTAGGGTGAGTCCGGATGTGATCCGTTGTGCTCCCACAGTTCTCACTGACCTTAGGATAATGACTTAGCATGGCATATGAAGCCACATAAGGTCTGTCCTCTTTCTAGTTGTTAGCCTTGTCTCAATGATATTACTCATCTAGTTATGCTCCAGCAATGCCAAAATTATTTGAATTTCTGGTACTTATCATGTGCTCTGGAACATAACACATGCTGTTTCTTCAAGAAGACTCTTCTGTCCTGCCTTCTCTCTTCTCTCCACCCTTTTCTGGTTAACTTATCCTTCAGATATCAGCTTAAATTTACTTTCTTTGAGAAGCCTTTGGGGTTCCTTTAAGTTAGGTCCCCTGCATTGTACTCACACAGCATTTCATCCATCTGCTAAAATAATCACTATCCTTTATTGTAATTGCATGTTTAACTTTCTGTCTATATCTCTGGATAGTAAGCTTTTTTATGCAGGATACATAATGTATGTTCCCATTTTTATCCCCAGTACCTAAAACAATGCTAAACCTATAGTAGATACTCAGTAAATACTTCTTGAGTCTGTGCAGCAGCATGAGATTATCTTGTATGTTAAGAATACCATTTGTAAAATGAAATTGTGGAGATTTTTGTAAATCTCATTGTTTCCTCTAGATGGGCGTGGAAGTTGAAGTAGTATGATTTGTTTTGACTTTTTTTTCCTTTAAAAAATGACTAACATAAACGAACCTGGTTCAAAAGAAGAAAAATCTTGATTTAATAAGAAATTCTCACAATTGCAGTTATTACAATATTTTAAAGGGATAAAACAGGGAAATCCTGATACCCTTAACCTTTTCAGTTCAATAAATCAGTAAAGGTCAAGTGGCCTTATTATGAATATGAGTATATATCTACATAAATGTGCCAGAAAAAAATAAATTCATAAAAGTAATTTCTTTCTAATTTACTAAGAATTCACATTTAAAATGATGAGACTTCAAGGCATTCATATGAACCATGAAATGACCCAAGTCAGCTGCATCTGTTCAAATGCTTTCCAAAAAGGATATTTTAACAATAGATGGGGCTGGGCACAGTCGCTCAAGCTAGTAATTCCAGCATCTTGGGAGGTCAAGGTGTGGGGATTGACTGAGCCCATGGGTTCAAGAACAGCCTGGACAACTTGGCGAGACTTCACCTCTACAATAAATCAAAAATTTAGCTGGGCGAGGTGGCATGCCTCCAGTTCCGGCTACTTGAAAGGCTGAGGTGAAAGAACCACCTGAACCAGCAGGTCATTGCTTGGGTGGCTGTGAGTGTGCCACTGCACTCCAGCCTGGGTGACAGAGTGAGACTCCAACTCAAAAAAAAAAAATAGATGGCACTTCCAAGCAAGATAGTGATGGAACAGATCAAACTGTGAGAGTCTCCCCAAAAGTGAGTGTCCATAAAGACTCTGCGTGAGTGGGTGTGTGCCAGTGAATGAATGAAAGTCTATATGAGGGAAGACTCAGGTTCATGCACCCAGGGCTCTCCTCTGGCAGTGACTGCCGCCCCCCACCTTTCTGAGATTGGAGCCCTGGGCATGCAGGATCATCTGCTGTTCTTGGGGCTCTCTTGAGAAGAGGCAGCAGAGAGCAACTGCCCCCCAGCATCGGTACCTGGCCCACACCACCACCTGAAGCAGCAGACCTAGCATGAGAAGGCAGGTAGTGGAAATCTGGAATAAAGTTTCAATGCCAATAACCAATGAATGCCATCTTCTTATACGTATACTTATAAGGGGATATAGGCGGTGGGTTGCAATTGGAAAAATCCTAGTAAATTGGAGAATAGAAGGGGTTGAGTAGGTCATTTTAGTTTAAGGAAATATGTGAGGTTATTGAGTTCTATAGCTAGTATAAATCCTATGATGGTTACAGTAAGTGCCGAAAGTTTTAGATACAGTGGCATGGTTATTTGCAGAGTTATTATGGGGGGAATGAAGTGTGAGATGAGGAAGCCCGCAAAGATGCTACCTAGGGCTAGGCGTTTAATGGGGTTGATTAAGAGGGGGTTATTTTCGCTGATGCTTGTTGAAGTTGGAAAGCGGGGTTGGCCTAGGAGTGCAAAGAAGATGATGCGGGTGCTGTAAACGGCTGTTAAGGATGTGGCAAGCAGCGTGATAGAGAGGGCTCAGGCGTTGGTGTATGAGGTGTTGGCGGCTTCAATAATTAAATCTTTAGAATAGAAGCCTGTGAGAAAGGGGGTGCCTGTGAGAGCGAGACTTCCAATAAGCAATGAGGAGGAAGTGAAGGGTAGGGTTATAAGTAATCCTCCTATTTTGCAAATATCCTGCTCATCATTCAGGCTGTGGATAATAGACCCTGAGCATATAAATAACATGGCTTTAAAGAAGGCGTGAGTGCAGATATGGAGAAATGCCAGATAGGGTTGGTTAATTCCAATAGTAACTATTATAAGGCCCAGTTGACTAGAGGTAGAGAATGCGACGATTTTTTTAATATCGTTTTGTGTTAAAGCACAGATTGCTGTGAAGAGGGTCGTAATGGCCCCTAGACATAGCGTTATGGTTTGAATTATTTTATTTGTTTCTAGAAGGGGGTGGAATCGGATTAGTAGAAAAACTCCGGCTACTACTATAGTGCTAGAGTGGAGTAGAGCGGAAACTGGGGTTGGGCCTTCTATGGCGGAGGGAAGTCATGGGTGGAGTCCAAATTGTGCGGATTTTCCCGCAGCTGCTAGAAGTAGTCCTAATAGGGGAAGTGTGTTGGAGTTAGGGGTGGTGATAAAAATTTGTTGAAACTCTCATGAGTTGGAGTAGGTCAAGAATCATGCTATTGCTAAAATAAAGCCGATATCTCCAATGCGATTATAAAGGATTGCTTGAAGGGCTGCTGTGTTTGCATCTGTTCGTCCATATCATCATCCGATAAGGAGGAAGGATATAATACCTACTCCTTCTCATCCAATAAAAAGTTGAAATAGGTTATTAGCGGTAACTAAAATTAATATAGTGATGAGGAAGATTAATAAGTATTTAAAAAAGCGATTGATATGGTCCCAGACCAGGCAGAGACTTGCATTTCCCTCTCCAGCTCTGTCCAGCCTCTATATTGGGACCAAGAGGCTATTAATCTCATCAGACTCGAAGAGACAGATGCCCCTCCCCCATGCTGGAACAGGCACAGACACATCAGATCTGAGTTGGAGACCACAGAAGCAGCAGCGAGTAGGGTGAGTCCAGATCTGCTCCATCCTTCTCTCACAGTAGTCCATGAGGCATCTAACCCATGCTGAGAGAAACCCTATCAGCCTGTGCTGAGAGTGGAGGGGAGGGGCTGGAGACCAGAGCCCCTCACTAAGGTGGAGGTCTGAAAGGAACCTGGACTCACAGAAAGTGCCAGACACCCAAGTTTGTTTTTTTTCTTTCTTTGTTTTTTCAGTATTAGTTTTTTTTCTTCTCTCTATTTTTGTTTATGTTTTTGTACTTGCTTTGTTTCTATTATTTTAATTTTTTTTAGATTTTCTGTTTATGTAATTTTGAGGGAGAGTACACTAACAGGGTTTTTTGCTGTTTGTTTGTATGATTGTATGTTTTTGTCTTTTTGTCTTAGTTTCATTAGTTGTATGTCTGTCTATTTTCCTCTTCTTCTTCTCTCTCTCAACCTCCCTGTCATCTTCCTCTTTTCTTTTTCCACTCTTTTCCCTTTTCTTATTTTGCTTTCAGGGGGCAAATAGACACCTCCACTGCATGGACAGATTGTAAGGCAGTGAGAAGTGGGTTCCAGGGGGTCCACACATTAATCAGTGGATACTGAGATCTGCAGATAGATTCTGAATCACAGCTACCTCATGGACTAAATCTCAAAACTGCAAAAAGTACAGCCCCTCCACCCCTAGTCCAGCTTCAAAATTGAACAAAACCAGAAGATCTACATAAGGGAGAATAGGAGATTGAGCAAACATAAATAAAAGCTATCTCCCCATCACTGAACAACAGAAGTAAAGAAGGGGTAAAAAAGAAAAAAGGGGGTGAGGAGTAAAACCTACACAAATGAAGAAAAACCAAAGGAAGAATATGAGTCTCACACAGACCCCTGGGAGGCCAGCCACCGAGAATACAGACTCTGGAACTAAAACAGTGAAGAGCCTTCAGAATGACTGGTCTCAAATCACAAACCCAAATATCAAGACATTAATAGAGAGAGAATAAATTGAAATGAGGAGAGACAAAAACAAAGAATGATGGAGTTAATACTCAGATAACAGCAATAAAGAATACAGTGAAGATGACTACTTCCGGCAAGATGACGATGGGGCAGCCTGGTGTATGAGAACCTCTGCAAAGGAGAATGCAGATGGTCTCTGGCTCTCTCCCCGGAGGCTGCGGATCCCAACGTTGGCAGCCTGCTCTTCACACAGAGCTCAGCCGTCGCCACCACTGGGGCATCGGAGTGGTCTGGACAGTCACTGCAGCCGCAGACACAGCAGCCACCGGCACCACCGCAGCCTCCATGGCAGCCATAGCGCATCGCGCCACCTGTGCCTGAGGCGATCGACAACTTCAGATCTTGCAGGCAAGATCTGCTGGGATCGCTGCCACCTCTCCTGCGACCATGACGTCCTGCCTGCCGTGGGTCTCCTCCCGTGTGCCCTGAGGCAAGCTTCCATCTCTGGCCTCTGCCCGGCTCCTGTCCAGCTCCACCCCTCTGGAACGGGCAGCTGAGATAGCGCCACCTGCTGGCGATTCAAGGTAACAACACCGAAATGGGAAAACAAGTTTGAAAAACAGACACAGGCCAGATTTCAGTGGTGAACTGAGGGTGATCTGAACTGTCCTTTACAACAGGCCAGGGGCAACTGACCCCAACTGTGAACTAATTTACCAGTTTGAGAAGACAGCTAGAAATCAGAACTGAAAGGACATTGGACTTTAACGAAAAGTCTCAGTGTGCTCGATTGGTTCTGTTAGTTTAATGACTTGATACTATTCCTATTGTTTTGTTCCTTTTTTTTCCTTTCTTCCTTTCTTCTCTTTTCTCCTCTCTGTAAACCATATCTTTGTATAGAAGAACAGCCACCAATAAAGTGGTTGGTTAGCTTGTATGTTAGCATCATTGTATGTTTTAATTTTTTTTGTATGGGAACTGGTTAGTCTGTAGCCGTGGTCTATTGTTTTTCTCTGTTTCAGTTTAGGTCTCTCTGTCCATTTGTTGATACATTCATCTGTTTCCCCCCTTACTCCACTCTCTCCGCCCTCCTCTTCCCTCCACTGTCTGCTCCATTCTCTTCCCTCTGCTAACCTCATTTTATTTCAGGGAGTAAACCTACAGCCCCACTGCATGGACAGAATCCAAGGCAGTGGGATGTGCATCTCAGATTATCCATACACCTGTCAGCGGATACCAGGACATGCAGATAGATTTTGAATCACAGCTCCCCCCTTAAGTAAATCTCAAAACTGCAAAAAGGGCTACCCCCAACCTACAGTGCAACTCCACAATTGAACAAAGTAAGAGGGCATACATAAGAAGAATAGGAGACTGAACAAACAGAAGTAAAAGCAATCCCTCTACCCCGAATAACAGAATTAAAGAAGACAATGACATGGAGGGAAGGAAAAAGCAGGGAGGGAAAAAACAGCACAAATGAAGAAAAACCAAAAGAAGAATATAGGTCTCACACAGACCCCTGGGAGATCAGACACTGGGAAAACAGACTCTGGAACACAAACAATGAAGAGCCCCCAGAATGACTGGTCACATGCAACAAACCCAGACATCAAGACATTAATAGAGAAAATTTATAATTGAGGAGTGACAAGAGAAAAATAGGAAGGAGCTGATGTCAGAAATAACAACAGTAAAGAATACTGTAATGGATATAAATAACAGACTAATAAGCATGGAAAGCAGAATTAACCAAGCAGAAGAAAGAATCTCAGAGCTCGAAGACCAAAACACAGAACTAACCCAAACTGTCAAAAGCATAGAAAAGCTCAAAAAGACAGAACAAAACCTACAAGAGATGAATGATCACTTCAAGAGACCGAACCTAAGAGTAATTGACCTTCCTGAGGCACAGAGAGAAACAGAGACCACACTGGAACAAACATTTCATGAAAGCATTCAAAACAATTTCCTTCATCTCATCAATGATGAAAAAATTGAAACACAAGCAATTCAGAAAACTCCTGCAGGACAACAAATAAGACCAACTCCCAGACACATTATAATTTGCCTAAACAAAGTAGGTATAAAAGAAAAAATCCTAA
Organism: Carlito syrichta; assembly: GCF_000164805.1. Taxonomy (NCBI): domain Eukaryota; kingdom Metazoa; phylum Chordata; class Mammalia; order Primates; family Tarsiidae; genus Carlito; species Carlito syrichta. Next base: position 1,121,480 of record NW_007252914.1, on the reverse strand, counting down.
AGGCTGCAAGAGAAAATGGTCAGACTACCTACCGGGGACGACCAATTAGAATAGCAGCAGATTTGTCTACAGAAAGCCTACAGGCTAGGAGAGCTGGGAGCCCTATCTTCAAAGTTCTAAAACATAAACAATTTTAACCGAGAATAACCTACCCAGCCAAGCTAAGCTTCATCAGTGAGGGAGCATTGACGTCTTTCCCAGATATCCAATACCTAAGAACCTACGCTGCCACCAGACCACCTCTACAAAAACACTTAAGAAAGTATTGAACACAGAAGAAAAGGAATAAAGAACAACAACATTCTTCACAAGAGTACAGGCAAAAGATTAAAATCACACATGATCCAACTCTAAAACCAAAAGAAAGACAACACACAAACAGGAAGAATAATAACTCTGTAAGAACATTATGGGAGGAATCAGCTCTCACATCTCAATAATTAGTTTGAATGTGAACGGACTAAATGCACCACCGAAAAGACATAGAAGGGCAAAATGGATAAACATCACCAGGCAACAATCCGTTGCCTTTAAGACACTCACCTCACTAGAAAGGACCCTCACAGACTCAAAGTAAGAGGATGGGAAACAAATTTTCAGGTGAATGGAACACAAAAGAAAGGAGGAGTCACGATCTTAATCTCAGACAAAATACCCTTTAAGCTATCAAAAATATAAAAAGATACAGAAAACCACTACATAATGATAAAAGGTTCAATCCATCAACAAGAAATATCCATCCTAAACATATATGCACCGAACATAGGAGCACCGACTTTCATAAAGCAACTCCTAGGTAAACTAAAAAAAGATATTGACTCCAATACCATCATAGCTGGGGACGTTAATACCCCACTCACAACCCTAGTCAGATCAGGACAAAAAATCAGCAACGAGATCCGGAACCTCAATGTGACTCTTGATCAAATGGACTTAATTGATACCTACAGAACCCTCCATCAAAAGACCACAGAATACACATTCTACTCATCACCACATGGAATGTACTCTAAGTCAACCACATGCTTGGCCATAAATCAAGCATAAGCAAATTTAAAAGAACTGAAATTTTACCATGCACCTCCTTGGACCACAGTGGACTAAAAATAAACATTAACAGCTAGGCTCGGTGGCTCAGCCTGTAATCCTGTGCCTTTGGGAGGCTGAGGTGAGTGGATTGCCTGAGCCCGCAAGTTCAAGACCCGCTTGGGCG
>NW_007252914.1:1113883-1119556 GCF_000164805.1 Carlito syrichta | reverse complement strand
GTACACTTGTATGGAAACAAACTTGAAAACCTCAAGGAAATGGAAGACTTTCTGTCATCACACAACCTGCCTAGGTTGATACAAGAAATTGAGAACCTAAATAGACTAATAACATTCAAGGAAATTGATTACGTAATAAGGAAACTACTTCCAAAAAAAAGCCCTGGACCAGATTGCTTTCTAGCAGAATTCTACAAGATATTTAAGGAGGAACTTATACCAATCCTACTGAAGGTATTCCAGGCGATTGAGAAAGATAGCACTCTCCCCAAATCATTTTATGAAGCTAACATCACATTGATACCCAAGCCAGGTAAAGACCCAACAAAAAAAGAGAACTACAGGCCAGTGTCTTTGATGAACATAGATGCTAAAATTCTCAACAAGATCCTAGAGACCTGGATTCAACAACACATCTCAGAAATCATCCATCATGACCAAGTAGGCTTTATCCCTAGGATGCAAGTCTGGTTCAACATTCGTAAAACCATAAATGTAAGTAAATACATCAACAGATGTCAAAAAAAACACCCCATGATTATATCATTAGATGCAGAAAAAGCTTTTGATAAAATCCAGCACCCTTTCTTGATAAAAACCCTTGAACATCTAGGCATACGGGGAACATACCTCAAAATAGTAAAAGCTATCTACGAGAAACCCACAGCCAACATACTCCTAGATGGACAAAAACTGGAACCATTTCCCCTGAAAACTGGAACAAGACAAAGATGCCCACTCTCACCCCTCCTGTTCAATATAGTATTAAAAGTCCTGGCTAGAGCAATCAGAGAAGAGAAGGCCTTCAGGGGTATCCAAATAGGAAAAGAGGAAGTCAAGTTATCTCTCTTTGCAGATGACATGATCGTGTACCTTGAAAACCTAAGAGAATCTGTCAAAAACCTCCTTACACTGATAAAGGACTTTGGCAAAGTCTCAGGATATAAAATAAATGTCCTAAAACAATCGCATTTCTTTACACCAATAATAAACAGAAACCCAAATAAAAAGCACAATTCTATTCACAGTAGCCACAAGAAAAATGAAATACCTTGGCATCTTCCTAACCACAAACGTGAAAAACCTCTACAATGAAAACTACTAAGCACTGCTCAAAGAAATCAAAGATGAAACAAACAAGTGGAAAAATATCCCATGCTCATGGATTGGAAGAATCAAAATTGTGAAGATGTCCATCCTACCCAAGGCAATCTACAGATTTAAGGCAATACCTATCAAATTACCAGCAACATTCTTCTCAGAACTAGAAAAAACAACACAGGAATTCATATGGAAACACAAACAACCAAGAATAGGCAGAATAATCATCAGCAAAAAAAAAAAACAAAGCAGGTGGTGTCACATTTCTAGACTTCAAACTTTACTCTAAAGCTACAATAATCAAAACAGCTTCTTATTGGTACAGGAACAGGCATATAGACTAATGGAATAGAATTGATATTCCAGAAGCAAAACCTCAATTTCTCACCCAACTCATCTTCGACAAAGCCACCACCTCCTACCACAGGGGAGAGGAAAACCTTTTCAGTAAATGTTGCTGGGAAAACTGACTGACCACATGCAGAAGATTCAAACAGGACCCCTATCTATTCCTGTACACAAAAATTACCTCTAAATGGATCAGAGACCTAAATGTAAATCCTCAAACCATAAGAACCTTAGAAAATGAAGGACATACCCTCATGGAAATTGGAACTGGCATCCAATTCCTGAACAAAACCCTAAACCCACAGTCCATAAGAGAGAAGATAGACAAGTGGGACCTCATTAAACTGACAAACTTCTTCAAAGGCAAAGAAATCATCAAGAGAGCACGGAGACAGCCTACAGACTTGGAAAAAGTATTTGCCAACTCCAGGTCTGACAAAGGCTTAACATCCTGGATCTACAAGGAACTCAAATGTGCTGAAAAGAAAAAAACAAACAACCGCATTATAAAACGGGCAAAAGATATGAACAGACACTTCTCAAAGGAAGACATCCGAGCAGCCAACAGACACATGAAGAAATGTTCAGCCTCACTAATCATCAGGGAGATCCAAATCAAAACCACACTGAGATACCACCTAACTCCAGTCAGAATGGCAGTTATCAATAACTCAAAAAATAACAGTTGCTAGAGAGGGTGTGGCAAAAAGGGAACACTTCTACACTGTTGGTGAGAGTGCAAACTAGTGCAACCTCTGTGGAAAACAGTATGGCGATTCCTAAAAGCTCTAAATATTGACCTCCCATATGGCCCCGCAATCCCCGTACTGGGAATATACCCTGAAGAACTCACATCTCTGTATATAAAAGATACCTGCACACATATGTTTATCGCAGCATTGTTCACAATAGCAAGAACCTGGTAGCAACCATGCTGCCCATCCAAAGAGGACTAGATCAAAAAAATGTGGTCATATACACGATGGAATGCTACACAGCCATAAAAAAGAACACAATCCTGAATTTCGCAGCAACCTGGATGGAATTAGAGTCTATAATACTGAGTGACCTCTCACAGAAGCAAAGATCTGAGTATCACATGTTCTCACTCATATAGTGGACCTTGAACATCCAACATAATACTATAAGAAAATGACTGACAGTGGTGAGAAACTATGGGGGGAGGGGGAGGGAGATGGGATTAACGGTAGTAAATATCTGTCTGGGGACGTGGAGACACCTCTTATCAACAAGGGTGCCTGAACAAAGCATATTTGTATACCTAACCCTTAACTGTACCCCACAAGATCATAATAAAAAATATTGATAAAAAAAGAATACAGCGAATGAAATAAACAACAAACTGATAAGCATAGAAAGCAGACTTAACCAAGCAGAAGAAAGAATCTTAGAGCTTGGGGACCAAAATGCGGAACTAATCCAAACTGTTAAAAACATAGAAAAGAAGCTTAAAAAGACAACAAAACCTCCAAGAGATAAGCAATTATTTCAAGAGCATAACCTAAGATTAATTGGAATCCCTGAGGCAGATAGAGAGAGACCACCCTGGAACAAATATATTTCATGAAATTATCCAAGAAAACTTCTGTCATCTCATCAGTGATGCGACCATTCAAACAAGAGATTCAGAGACCCCCTACAAGACAACAAATGAGAAGATCAACTTGCAGACACATAGTAATTCACCTATACAAAGTAGGTATAAAAGAAAAATTGCTAAAGACAGCAAGAGAGAAAGGTCAGACTACCAGGCAAGACCAATTAGAATAGCAACAGACTAATTTACAGAATCACTTCAGGCTAGGAGAGCTTGGATTCCAATCGTCAAAGTTCTCAAAGATAAACAATTTCAACCAAGAATTCCCTATCCAGCTAAGCTAAGTTTCATCAGTGATAGAGAATTAAATTCCTTCCCACACATTCATTCCCTAAGAGTTTATGCTGCCCCCAGACCAGCTCTACAAGAAACACTTAAGAAAGTATTAAACACAGAAGAAAAGAAAAAAGAACGATAATGCCCCTCATAAGAATGCAGGAAAAAGACTGAAAAAAATACAAGAATCAATCCAAAAATCAAAAGAAGTACAACAAACAAATAAGCAAATAAATAGCAGCAACAACAACAAACTCCATAAGAACCTCATGACAAGAATAAACTCTCATATCTCAAGAATTAGCCTGAATGTGAATGGACTAAATGCACCACTGAAAAGATATAGAATGGCAAATTGGATTAAATATCATGAGGCTACAATATATTGTCTCCTAGAGACACATCTACCAGAAGGACACTCACAGACTCCAAGTAAGAAGATGGGAAACAAAATTTCAGACAAACAGAACACAAAAGAAAGCAAGAATCATGATCTTAATATCCAGCAAAATACCTTTTAAGCTATCAAAATTTAAAAAGATACGAAAGGTCACTACATAATGACAAAAGTTTAAATCCATCAACAAGAAATATCCGTCCTAAACATATATGCACCCAGCATAGGAGAACAAACTTTCATAAAGCCGCTTCTAGGTAAACTAAAAAAAGACATTGACTCTAACACTATCATAGCTGGGGACTTAAACACCTCACTCACAACCCTAGACAGATCATCAAGACAAAAAGTCAACAAGGAGATCCAGAACCTCAATGTGACGATTGACCAAATGGACTTAATTGGTACCTACAGAACACTCCATCCAACAACCACAGATTATACATTCTACTCAACAACACAAAATGTATTCTAAGATCAAACATATCCTCTGCCATAAATCAGGTATAAATAAATTCCATAAGCTTGAAATTCTGCCATGCCCCTTCTCAGACCTCAGTGGAATAAAAATAAATATCAACACCAAAAGCATTCCCCACCAACTCACAAAGACATGGACACTAAACACCTTGATGCTAAACAACTCCCGGTCAACATGGAACAAATTCAAAAACCTAAATGAAATGGAGGACTTTCTTACATCACACAACCTCCCCAGGTTGAAACAAGAAGAAATCGAGACCCGAAATAGAACAATAACAACTCAGGAAATCAACTATGGCATAAGAAAACTACCTACAAAAATAAACCCTGGACCAGGTGGCTTTCCAGCAGAATTCTACAAAGCATACAAGCAGGAGCTGATACCAATCCTATTGAAAGTATTCCAGTCAATAGAGAAAGAAGAAACTCCCCAAATCATTTTATGATGCTAACAACACATTGATACCCAAACTGGGTAAAAATCCAACAAAGAGAGAACTACAGGCCAGTATCCTTGATGAACATAGATGCTTAAATTCTCAACAAGATTCTAGCAAACCAGACCTAACAACACATCTCAAAAATCATCCACCATGACCAAGTAGGCTTCATCCCCAGGATGCAGGGCTGTTTTAACGTCCACAAGACCATAAACGTAATTAAATACATCAACAGATGTAAAGACAAAAACCACATGATTATATCAATAGACGTGGAAAAAGCTTTTGATAAAATCCAGCACCCTTTCTTGATAAATATCCTTGAACATCTAGGCATAGATGGAACATACCTCACAATGGTAAGAGTCATCTGTGAGAAACACACAGCCAACATTACTGCTAAACAGACAGAAATTGGAACCATTTCCCCTGAAAACCAGAACAAGACAAGGATGCCCACTCTCACCCCCTCCTGTTCAACATAGTATAGGAAGTCCTAGTTAGAACAGTCAGACAAGAGAAGGAAATCAGCGGTATCCAAATAGGAAAAGAAGTTAAGTTATCCCTCTTGGCAGATAACATGATTCTATACCTCGAAAATCCTAGAGAGTCTATCAAAACCTCTGACATTGATAAAGGACTTTGGTAAAGTCTCAGGTTAGATAAATGTGCAAAAGACAGTTGTCTTTCTATATACTAACAATAAACAAAAACCCAAATAAAAAGCACAATCCCATTCACAATATCTACAAAATAACAACAACAAAAAGAAATGCCTTAGAATCTTCCTAACCAGAGACATGAAAGACCTTTACAGACAAGTGGGACCTCATCAAACTGAAAAGCTTCTGCAAAGCCAAAGAATTCATCAAGAAAGCAGGGAGACAGCCCATGGACTGAGAAAAATATTTGCCAACTGTATATCTAACAAAGGCCTAACACCTAGGATCTACACGGAACTCAAACTTGCTTAAAGAAAAGACAACCGCCCCATTAAAAAGTGGGCAAAA
>NW_007252914.1:1076435-1112804 GCF_000164805.1 Carlito syrichta | reverse complement strand
GCCACTGCACTCCAGTCTGGGCAACAGAGTGAGACTCCAACTCAAAAAAAAAAAGAAAACAGTAACTTATTTTTTTTTTGAGTCAAAGTCTCACTGTGACTCTAGCTGGAGTGTGGTAGCTTGCTCATGGCCACTACAGCTTTGACCTGCTGGGCTCAGGTGATTATTTCCCCTCAGCCTTCCAAATAGCTGGAACTACAGGCACATGCTACCACACCCAAGTAATTTTTTTGATTTATTGTAGAGACAAGGTCTTGCCACACTCCTAGTCTGATCTCAAACCCCTGGGCTCAGTCAGTCTCTGCCCCCCAAAGTGTGGGATTACAGGCATGAGCCACCACGCTGACATTGAATACAGCAATGTATTTTTTTAACCAAGCAAATGGGAAATAAAATAGCAAGTATCTTACCCAGTGGTCGGCTGATCTGTATCATTTTTTATATAACATTCCTCAAATGGTTAAAAACAGGGCCAAAAATAGTGACATCACTGATTCAATGGCTAATGCAATAGAACAACAATGACAACTATAAGGTGTGAATTTTGCTATTTCAGATCTCCAAAAATAGAGTTTTAATCCTCTATTTATATCCTATTTCTGAAGGTAGAAAAAAAGAAGGCAGTAACTTTTTCCTCCTTTTTACAGCCATGTGCTGCATAGTGACATTTGGGTCAACAATGGACTGCCTGTATGACAGTTGTCCCATAAGATTATAATAGAGCTGAAAAATCCCTATTGCCTAGCATTTACTATACTTTCTATCATTATTTTCGAGTGTACTCCATCTACTTACAAAAGGAAAAATTAACTATAAAACAACCTCAGGCAAGTCCTTCAAGAGTCCAGAAGAAGGCATTGTCACAGATGACAATTCCATACCTGTTATTGCCCCTGAAGCCCTTCAAGTGGGACAAGAAATGGAGGGGGAAGACAGTGATGTTGCTGATACCGACCCTGCATAAGCCTATGCTAATGCGTGTGTTTGTGCATTCGTTTAGAACTTAAGAGGTTAAAAAAATTGTAAAAATGGGAAAAAAGTATATAATAAAGATATAAAGAAAATATTTTTGTTCTGCTGTACAATTTGTATTTTAATCTGTGTTATTATAACAGAATCCAAAAGTTTTAAAAAAACTAAAAAGTATATAAAGTAAAAATGTTGTAGCAAGCTAAGGTAAATTTATTATTGAAGAAATATCTTCTTAAAAATTTAGTGCAGCTTAAGTGTACAGTGTTTATGAAGTCTACAGTAGTGTACGGTAATGCCCTAGGCCTTCACATTCAATACTCACCACTTACTGACTCACCCAGAGCAACTTCCAGTCCTGCAAGATCCACTCATAGTAAGTACCCTATGTAGGTATACTATTTTTCATCTTTTGTATGATATTTTTACTGTACCTTTTCTATGTTTAGCTACACAAATACTTACCATTGTGTTACAGTCTCTTGCAGTATTCAGTACAGTAAAATGCTGTACAGGTCTGTAGTCTACATAGTAGGCTATAAGAGAGATGCCCCCCACCCCCCCAAAAAAAACCCTGAAATTATCTTTGGGAGGATGGGCCACATGTAGTACAGGCTTCCCCAACTAGGTAAGTGTTTTAGGAACCCACTGGCATCAGTGTACCAACTAGCATTGTGAAAGATTATGTTCAGCTTCAGTGAATTTTTTTTTTTTTAAGATTCTTTCAGCACATTTGCCCACTTCATGAAGGGTGATTTGAAAGCACACCTGCCCACACAGTGCTGAGTGTTCAACAGTTTTTGACCAAAAATGGCCTGATTCCCATGCCTCACCCTCCCTATTCACCCCATCTCATCCCCAGTGACTTTTTTTATTTCCTCAGATTAAAAAAGTTCTCAAAGGGAAATGTTTTGCAGGTGTGATAGAGGTGAAACAAAAAACTCAGAAGTATTGAAAGGCATCAAAATTAACAAGTTCAAAATGTTTTGAGCAGTAGGAAAAAAAAAATTCTACAGGTGTATTGCATCAAACAGACAGTACTTTGAAGGTGACTGAAGTTTAAACATATAAGAATAAATAAATTCTGGGTTTTTTGGATCTCCCCTCGTACCTTGTAGCTTTACGTGTGTATTTGGCCGTACATCTAGGTTTGTGTAAGTACACTCTGATGTTTGCAAAATGACAAGATTGTCTTATGACATGTTTCTCAGGACACATCTCTGTCATCAAGCAAAGCATGGCTGTACTTCATAATTCTGTTTAAGAGTGGCTTTTGATTCTGGTTTAAATTAGGCTTGTGAGTACACGCTAGTCAGGTTCTTTTCTGGTAGCATACAAGGATATCTGAACCACAGGGAGGCAACCAGTTGGTCATTGAATATATGTTATATCCTGCTAGGAAGGCACTGTGAGAGAGTCTAAGAAATTTAGAAACTTTTATCTCATAAGATAAAAGGCACACATGAAATATTTTTTAAATTAAGTTGCAATACAGAAATACAAGTCACAAGGCAGGATAGGATAGTTCCCATAGGCAGTAAAAAAAGTGATTTCTGTAAGTTAATGAGAAGAAAACTACATGTTGGGGGTTATGGCCACGGGAAGAACAAACTAATCTAATGAATAAAAAATAACATGTATTAAGTACTTTCTATGGGGGTCATATTTTACTTTATAAAATTAATATTTTTATTTTTTAGCCAATCAAGTCACTTTAGATTCTTTATTTTTTATTTTATTACTTTTATATCTTTGTATTCATGTGAAGAATGGAACCAGATGGCTGAAGTCTTTGATTTTCAGTTTAAGGAGCTTGATTTTTATTGTATAGACAGTGGTCAGCCACCAAAAGTTTTTGAGCAAATTAGTGCCATTATCATACAGTATTTAGGAAAGTTAGTGTGGTGATAATGTGTAGAGCAGATGAGAAAGGTGAAAACAAAGAAGGAAGACAAGAGATTATTATGATATTTCAAGTGTAAAATGAGCAGGCAGTGCATCAGAATGGAAAATATTGTGTACTTTGTCTTGTTTTCTGCCCTATACCTAGTGTATAGAATAGGATCTGGCATTTAATAAGTACTGAGTGAATGTTTGTTATCAATTAATGAAATTTTTTAAAAATGTAGGCTATGTGGCAGAAAGAAAGGAGAGTTAAATTTTACTGTAATATTTCAAGTTTGGTTAAGTTAATGCAGAAATAGGGAATTGTGCAGGCAGTGAGGGTTTTGAGGAAAAAATCAGGAACTTCATTTTATTCATGTTGAATTTAAAACAGTGCTTCTAAATAAAACACTCAATAAGCATTTTGGAAAGAGACTAATAAAAAAGTGGGTGGTGGGTAGGGTTTTGTGTTTTGTTTTGTTTTTTGAGAGCCATTTGCATAAAAGATATCTATATCCATGTATAGATATCTATACCTATTTATAGGTATAGATATCTATGTGTAGATACCTATATAGATGTCTAAATTTATATACAGATATCTTTGTGTGTAGATACTGTAATAGATATAAAATGATCCTCAATAAATGGAGTATATAGGTGAAAAAACAGATGGCCCACGGGAAGAACAAACTAATCTAATGAATAAAAAATAACATGTATTAAGTACTTTCTATGTTCCAATCACTGTGTTTAGAGCATTTGAATGTTGTTGGAATGGGTGATCAGCAAAGACCCCCACACTCTATAGGTAGTCCTGCCAGTGGCTTTTTGTACCTTGTCAAGGGTTTACCTTTCTCAGCCTCTCCCCACATCCCTCCAAGCTTTGGAAGAAATCTCTTAGTTCCCCAGTCTTTCATGTAGTGAAAGCTGAGCAGAAAAGGTTTGGCGGGCAGCTGTTTCCAAAAGGATCTCTTTCCTCTCTTCTACCTTGGCCCCAGCCTTCTGCATGTAATCACTGCATGCACTTGGTAAAAACTTTATGGAAAAGAATTGGCAGGCCATATACTCTTTGGATCACCTTAAGACTCTGATCTATCACAGAAGTCCAAGTCCACAGATGGCCGTAAGAGAATTGCTGTTTTCTACACACACTAACAGAAGTTTCTCATCTATGAAGGTGTGATTCTCCTCTCTCGTCACTTCATTAGGTAATTGACCATAGAATTTCACTCACTTCATAGAGGCTCATCTGATCTGTAATTTAGTTAATCTAGACTTCTTTGAATTCTGACATCTGTATGTGAAACAAAAAAATATAGCCCATCTGATAGATTTTTGTTGCTATGGTTAAGAATAACTGTCTACTTCCCCTTTTAGCATACTAACTAACATTTTAAATATACTTTAATCATTAAAGAATGAAGAATATGCTAGTGCTCCTATCCTTGGCCCTAAAGTTCCCTCTGCACTTCTCTTCATGATCTCATCCAATACCATGACTTTAAATACATCTATATACCAATAATTTAGTGAAAGAATAGACTACATGAAAAATATTTATGATTCAATATAAATTGTTCTTTTTATGTACTTAAATTCTGAAAATAGTCTTGAAAAATCCAGTGAGAAATTTAACTTTCAAAGCATCTATTAACTATTCAGTATTTGTATTACAATGATGCTGATAGAGGAACTTATCAAAGAGAACTGCAAAAATTGCAGTTGGAGTGATTAAGTGCTAATATACAATAATCTCAGTTTTGAACAGTGTAGATATTGGTAACACTGACCTACAATTTACTTTTAGAGAGGTAAATTGAAGGTCAAATGTGCACATCTGGATTCTTCACTTACCTAAACTGATCCTTTCTATCACATGCTTGCACCATGCTTTTGTGATAATACAAGGATTTTGATTTCTAGTAAGTGCTATGTCTTAGCAGATTCATTAAAGAAATTGTCTAGTATAGACTTTGCTCCTTGAAGAGGTTCTTTCAAGACATCAAAAGGTCTTGGAGCTGGCTAAAAGCAAGCCAATAAAGATGAATTTTTCCCTGAATATTTATGCCTGTTGGAGCTTGAAGCTAGTAGAGCTAGAGGAGCCACAAAAGATATAAGGATTCAGTCAAACTGCTTCTTGGTTCCTTGGCCATCAAAATCACTGGGCTCTTTTCCCAGACTTCTTCACGTGGAATCTGTGTCCGTACTAGTGAATCAGTAATAGAAAGGGAGAAGAGATTGTACGTATTTATTTATAGAAGCAACATCACCATTATTTTGTGGTGTTAAAATATAGAGTACAGTCTCTTTGGTAAACTTCAAGAGACCAAGTATATTGTCATATTTACTTTTGGATGTTTATCATCTAGCAAGCCCTGGTTATTAATCATGGGTTAATAAACTGTGTATTGAAGAATGAATTTAATGAATGAATGTTATAGAAATATTTCATGTAAACTAAAAATATCACTGGGTACATCCAGATTTTAGTAAGTTCCCTCTGGAATAAATCAGTCTTTTATAATGGCATTATATTGGTTTACCAGAGCAGCTTACATTATTTTTACTATGGGCTCATAGAACCACTTCTGTAGGATAACAGCCATGCTGAATTTAATTTTAAAATCTAGTTATTCTTTGGTGGTGGATTACAGAAATTATGCAGAACCCCAGTAAAAACATTTTTTAATAAAAGGATGTTAATAATTGGTAAGTCATAAAGGTGTGATTAGAAGTTTCACTTGGTGGAATGTTGTTGGAATGGATGATCAGCAAAGAGTAGAAAGGAACAGATACTACCTGGTAGGACAGAAAAACACCTATCAAATGTGTATTCTGTTACTATTCTTGTGTTTTTATTGCAAAGCAGTAATTTGGTTTAATATAGTAAAGTAGTCATAATTTGGCCTTGCACCAGAATCATCTCAACTTCATGACCAAATGTGATGGAAATGTATTTCCTTTGCTCTTGTGAGCTCTTAATAAAAAACACCACCCAGTTTTCATTTCCTTACTTTTCTTGCTGTTTGGCTTTACAGTGTCATTCTCTGATCTTTTACTGGTGCATTGTTACTGATCTTGGAGGAAGCAGTAGAATTCTCATCAACCCATGTTTTAAATCCCTAGGAGCACATAGTCAATATTTGAAATTTAATGGATTCAGAAGGTGCACAACCACAAAAATCACCAAAAAAATAAATGTGTAACTATGAAGGTGAAACTGAAGATTGGGCCACAGTCCAGCACTGGCAGTGACAGAACATCAAAGGAATCACTTTTCTTTGGGCTATGAGGACTTTGGGCTATGAGAGGCTATAAACAGGGAAAGATGTGACATCCAGAATGAAGAACATGAAATTGTTACCAGGAGGAGGGGTGATGCTTCCGATGTGAAATAGTCATGGCAGGGTCTTAGGTTCGAGTTTGGAATGAAATTGCAAACAAACAGAGAAGCAGGATATGCAAATAGCTTCATTAGGCAAAGAAGATACACTCTCAAGAAAGGAGAGCAAATAGACAGCCTATGGAAAGCTCTGCTTCTGCCCCCAACTATTGTTGAGCTGTAACTTTTATCCTTATGAGCATTGAGGGGTGCGCTTGGGATCGGCTTTGCCTAGAAATGGATGATCTTATAGCTGAGTCTCTGTTATGCCAGATAGGGGAGTTTCAGGCCTGTTATGGCACCCTGCTGGATGAAGAGTTTGTAAAACCACAGTGCTAATGATATTATTATGAGCATATAATGAAGATAAAAGTAGGTCATGGTTACCTTAGGTCAACTTGGCTATTGATGCACATGTTCTAGGGGTCTCTAGGCTAGTTCCTGCTTTGGTGGTCCACGCTTGGCTGCAAGCATCCTGGATAGACAGACAACAATACTGCAAATGTATCTGATAAGAGTCTAGCAGGTAGGTGTGAAATTTCCTAGAGCTAGGCCACTTGCTTGCATGTATGGTTTTGTAACAGCTATACAGACAACAGTGAGCTTGGGACTTTCCTACACTCCTGAAGTTTGCCTAGTCTAACCTGCCTACTCTATCAGAATCACAGTGATAGAGCCTGTACACATAAACTGAAAGATTCGTGTTTGTGCTACAGCCAGTGAGAGTGTACCCCAGCACTGATGCCATCCATGGGACCAGCCAAATAGGAGATTTTTTTTTACTCTCAGTAAGGATCATTTAAATAGTATGGCTTATTATTATACTTAATACAAGTCATCGGTTTTTTTTTTTGGTTTTGGGTCATTTGTTGGGTTTTTTTAAATTTCAGGTTTGAATGGACAATTTTATAAGCTATCCCAACCTTTCTTGGAGTTAAACCTTGAGGCTTGTCTGCAGCTTTGAAACTTTACTAGTTCTCAGTATCCTTGGAACTTTCCTAATGATAATAACCTCAAGCATAATAACCATGTGTGTGACTTCTTTTTGTTCACAGGCCTAAGGAAAGGCTTTATATTGCTCTCTCTGTGTCCTGAGAAATTCTGTAAACACAATGTATTTTTATTTTCCTTTCCACATTAAAGGTCAAAAGGTGAGGGGAGCCCAGTTTGGCTGCATGTATTCTCATTTACTACATAATGACTTCACTTTCCTTTGAATCTAAAGCTAGTGCCAGTCCCAAAATTTACAATAATCTTTAAGTTTTGTCATTATAAACAAAAATGTTGGTCTTTTACATCTTTTTTTGCAAGGGCTTTGGTATTATTAGAAATTCTGTGCCTTATGACAGCATTTTTGAAATCACTTTGAATACATACTTGAAGCAGCTAATTATTATTCTTTACCTTGAAAACTATTTTGGAATTAAAGTTTCCTACATGGATTTTTTTTTAGAACAAAATAAGTGAGCATTTTTGCTCTTCTAGTTTTAAGCTTCTTTTTCATTTTTTGTGTTTTTCTATTTTCAGCTTTCTAAGAAATATGGAGTACATGTTTGTGGAGAAGGTGGAGAGTATGAAACATTCACTTTGGATTGCCCTCTATTTAAGAAGAAAATAATTGTGTAAGATGTCATTTCAGCATTTTCATTCCTTTCCTTAAATTTAAGTGATGGAAGCGACTTAACATAAGCTTGAGGCAACTTTTGTTGGGAGAAATAGAACATGTCCTCTAAGTTCACAAACACTCAATTTGTTTAATACCAGTGAAGTCGTCTGAATACCTAAATCAATACCTGACAAGAAGAGGCCTTCATAGAAGGCTATAAACTTTTTAGACATTGCACTTTCGTTTACTTGCTGATTATGGCCTGCAGTAAAACTGGTACCTACACACTGACACTTTTATCCTTTCATGAAGTGTGAATTGCCTGTATTATTTATCTTTCATTACAGCTACATTTGATAAATTACCACATCAGTAGCCTGTGGGTTCCATTAACTCCATCGTCTTTTTCTTTTTCTTTTTCTTGGCTTTAACAACTTAAAATGGTAATACTAAACATTTCTCTTCAGTTATGTGGGGTTATTTTTACATATAAACTTTGTTTTTAAGTGAATTCAGTTCATGGTGAGTGATGTGATTTCTTTGCCATAAATTTTTTAAATTATTGTAGTGAAAAACAGGAACTTTCTTCAGTTTGTTACATTATTATCTGTGATCTAATTTATGTTGCTCTTCTCATATGCTAAGAGAGCATTTTATCTGCTTTTCTTAAGCTTTTATGCTTCTTGGAAAAGATTGTCAGAATTATACCTGATTGAATGGACAGCTTAATGTTTTCAACACTAAGACTTGATTTCTCTGTACGTAAGTTATCATGAGCAAAGGAGAGATCTAAAAAAATTAAGACAACTCCAGGTGAATTTTCTAAAAAACACATTTATTTAGTGAAATATGGCAAGACATTTCCATTACCATATTCAATATATACATACTCTTGCTTTCATATTCTTCTAACTTATTTTCCATTAATAATCAGCATAATAATAATTTATTTGACAAATATTTATCAAGTACTTGTTATGTCCAAAGCACTCTACTGGGCATCATTGATGTTTGGAGATAGTTTCTGCCTTCAAAGGGGTAGGAGGAAGACACATCTGTGTATAATTATGATTCAACGTGGTAAAAGGAGGAGATGTTTCTTCTGACCATGACCACAAAACAATCATAAACCAAGCATGCATGAGATATTACTTCTGTGAACTAATACTGTTTGATTACTCACCAAAACATTTGCATGCTAGGGTGAAATTATAGTATAGTGGAAAACTTGGGACATATTTACTTATTAATATGAGACTAACCAAATTTTTTAAAAAGCAAAATAAAAACATGCCAAAGAATAATACTTTGCCATTTGGGCCTGACAAATTGAGTTCCCAGAGCACCCAAAAGTCTTTATAGACAACCTAGAATTTTAAGACATATACTGCTTTCCCTGTATATCCAGAAGGTCTGTTTATCATGGTTTAGATCAGGAATACTTCAGACCTGGAAAATGAATTTTTTTCAACCTCCTCATTTTGTAGACAAGGAAACCCAAGCCAGATAGAGACAATGGCTTGAGGGGAATTAGTTATGCTGATAAAGAGAAGAAGTCGGGGAGATGTATTACAACCTTCTAGTGCCAAAATGAGCTGTTTGACGCAATATTATGTGGGAAGAACACTGCAAGTTTCTGCCCCGCTCTGTAGTTCTCCCTGTAACAGGAGAAGTGGACAGGCAAATAAATAATGTGTGATAAGTGCTACCATGAGAGTGTATACCTTGCGAACACAAAGGAAGCACTGTCTTTTCATTCTTACTCATTTATGAGTTAATCACCAATCTAATCCTAATGCTTAAGCATATTTGCTTTTTTTTCTTCATAGTCTATGCTTCACTTCAGCTTCATAACTTTCTTATGTGATGCCTTTTCTCTAGATTGCCTTCTCATTTCTCCCCACTTTGCAAAATTCTTCCTTTTTTTTTTTTAATCCTTCCATTTTTAAAGTCTTGGACTGCCATCGCCTCCAGTTCTCATTCCCATACTTGAACTCTCAGAACATACAGTAGGCTCTAATAAATGTGTATTGTGTTATTGGATTAATTTGTTATTTATTGTTTAGTTTTGCTTATATACCGTTTCACTTTTATGTATACCTTTTTTAGGTTATAACTTGAGATTGTAGGTTGGAAAATATCCTAGATACAGGATGTCACTTAATATATACAAAACATTGTCTCCTTAAAATAGAAATGTCTTTATCATCACTATCTAATATGCACTGTATGTGAAGATGTGAGCATGCATTGTACATTGTAAAACTGTATGTAAATGAAAGTTATTTTATTTAAAGAAAAACTTCTGTATGGCACAATTAAAAGATAAGTTTTGTCTCTATAACTATTTTTTAATAATTTTTTTTTAAAGTTGGGGTCTCATGCCGTCACCCAAGCTAGAGTGCAGTGGCATGATCATGGCTCCCCACAGCTTCAACCTCCTGGGCTCAGGTGGTCCTCCCACCTCAGCCTTCTGAGTACCTGGGACTACAGGTATGTGCCACCATACCTGGCTAATTTTTTTCTTTTCTTTTTTTGTAGAGATGAGGTCTTGCTATGTTGCCCCGACTGGCCTTGAACTCTTGGGCTCAAACAATCCTCTCACCTCAGCCTCCCAAAGTACTAGGATTAAAGGCACATGCTATCTATCACACCTGGCCAACAATTGACTATTAATAATGTTGGATCCAATAATTTAGAAATAATTTAGGGGATGAATTTAGCAACTGCTGTTATATCTGGCATAATAGTTGTCTGCCACAATTAACAGGCAACTAATCATTTATTAGGAATCCCATATCCAGTGTCTGATTCAGATGACATTTGGTTTTGATAAAAAAGAAGACCACCTCTAAGGACAGAAAAAAACTTTTACATGCAAAATTATTTTATATTATCATAATTAGAGACTTTACATGCAAAATTATTTTATGTTATCATAGAGATTTTTAAAAACACAATTGAATTTATTCTATAATGAAGTAATTTAGAGACATCAGAATGGTTCTAGAAGTGTATTATGAGATACATTTTGCTTAAATTTCAATTAATATTTTAAAATATTTTTAGGAAAAACTGGTATAACAGTCTTTGGAAGTAATTTTTTATATTTCTATATACAACATTTTACAATTTACTTTTCATTTCAATTAGTATGTTAAGTCTTTCACTTCTAGATATGAATTTTAAGATCAGAAAATGAGTTTTCTTCTGAGAAGCCCTCATGCAAAGAATTATAGCCTTGCTTTTAAGTGAAAATAATTGTAGGTTCTCAAATAAAAAACCTACTTTTTTATTACTTACTACATACATACATCATAAGTAAGAACCAAAATACTAAAGTGTTAATAAAAGCAATCATTTTCTTCTTTCTGTTAATGCACACATTTTTTAATGTCAGTATTTTAGACAATCATATATTTCTATTTTAATTGTCAATATTACTATACTCCTATTACAGAGTTGCTACATATGGCATGGTTGGATGGATGGATGGGAGGGAGGGAGAAGAATGAAAGAAGGAGTCACGCACAGTGACTCATACCTGTAATCCTGGCACTTTAGGAGTCCAAGGTGGGAGGATTGTTTGAGTCCTGGAGTTCAAGACTAATCTGGGCATCATAGTGAGACCTCCTCTACACACACACACATAATTAGCCAGGCATGGTGGCATGCCCAGCTATTGAGGAGACTGAGGTGGAAGAATTACCTGAGCCCAGGAGGTCCAGGCTGCTGTGATCTTGCAACTGAGCTCTAGCCTGGGTGACAGAGTGAAACCCTGACTCCAAAAAAAAAAAGGAATGAAGGAAAGAAGAAAGGAAAGGCTGAATCCTATGACTGAAACACTTTACATTCATCTTTCCCCATCTACTCGTATTCTGTCCTCTCAAGGCATGACTCAGTACAGAGCGCCGTAAGTGGCAGTTTCAAAGTGAGGATAAAAACAGATATTTTATTTGCCTTCTTTTATTTGATACATTGATTCTGTATCACCTGAGAATTTATTAAAATTGATGAACTATTTTCCTTGTATTTACATTTTCAGACCTACTAACCTTTATTTTTATTATACTAGAGATGTCATGTGATGTTATTGGTATATGTGTGAGCATACATGAATATGTTTAAATATGCAGTATGCACGAATGAGAAAGGATGTACGGTCATGCATCACTTAACAGTAGTGATACATTCTGAGAAATGTGTCATTAGGCGATTTTGACTTCGTGCAAACATTGTATAGTGTTCTCACGCAAACCTAGATAGTGTAACCTACTATACACCTGGGCTATACATTATATAAATTTCTATCTAGTGCATTTTACAATTCATTTTTCATTTCAATTAGTATGTTACATCATGGTATTTAAATGGCAGTTAAAATTGTATTTAAATTTTCAGATCTACTAACCTTTCTTATTGTCAGAGATGTCATATAGTGTTATTGATATATATGTTTGCACACATGAATATGTTTATATATTCAGTATGCATGTTTGTATCATATGCTCCTGTATAGCATGTTACTGCACTGAATACTTCAGGCAATTGGAACACAATGATATCTGTATATCATAGAAAAGGTACAGAAAAAAAATACAATATAAGAGATTTTTAAAAATATACCTGTATAGGGCAATTACTCTGAATGGAGCTAACAAGACTGGAATTGCTCTGGGTGAGTCAGTAAGTGGTGAGTGAACATAAAGACCTAGGACATTATACTACTGTAGATTTTATAAGCACTGTACACTTATGCTACATTATTTTAAAAATAAAATTGTGTTACAACATTAAGATTACTGTGAAGCCACTGGGTGATAGGAATTTTCAGCTCCATTATAATCTTATGAGACCACCATTGTATATGCAGTCTGTTGTTGACCAAAATCTCATTATGTGGCACATGACTATATTCATGTGAAGGTAGGTATTAAAAAATCACTGTGGATTTCTGATAGTGTTTGAAGATACTTAACAAAGTTTAACTATCCAGGTATTTATTCAACAAATATTTACTGAATGCCAAGCAATGTACTTTGGGCTGTAGTGGAAAAGGTGAATAAAACTGGTCGGTCTCTCAGAAGGTAGACAGGTACACAAGCCCATACTTATGATATACTGGATGTGTTATGAAAGGGCTATAAGCACAGTACGAAAACACAGAAGACTGGCATTGTCTGGGATGTCAGGGAAGGCTTCACTGAAATAACATTTGAGATGTGTGTGAGGAAAAATGTGAGTCCATGGAGAATATCTGTGTACATTTTAGTGAATACAGAAACCATATGTTTAAGCAAGAGAGGTAAACAGTGCCTCAGCCCCAACCTAGCATGGTTGTCCTTTTAGAGGAAAGGTGAAGATAAAGACCGTTATTGAGTCTCAAGTGATAATACTAGGGGTTTTTTTGCTTCTGAGGTGAGAGGTAGGGCTTGACCCCACATCTCAAGAGGTTGATACCAGGGAAGAGAAGTTCAGGCCAGGCTCAGCTGCCCTTGTGATCTTGTTAGTAGGGGTGAGCCTAGTACAGCAATGAAAGGGAACGTGAGCACACTCTTGACTGAGGAAAAGCCTCTGCTGTATGAGAGGTGGCTACACTGATTGCTTATATTAATAGGAAAAGGGGAGGAGGATCACCAACTGGAAAGCACTTTTGCTGTGGCACAATTGGCCTTAATTTTCTGGATTAAACTAAGAATATTCTGACAGATCCTACTTTTAGGATTCAGAAAAATCCATGAAACAGAGACCAGAGTTCCTTGAAAGTTGTGTCAGGTGATTGTGTATTAAAGAGAGAAGAACAATAGTGGCATTATTCTGTTTGAAACTAAAATCTATGAATTTGAAATCTAGTCTCTCCCAGTTGACTCTAGCTTTGTATAAGTGAGTGAAATGATGTTAGTCAATTAGAGATTATGACTTTAATAGAATTCATAAAAATCACTGTCTTCATTTAGTGCTCAGAATGTTATATATTTTCTGTGGACAACAGTCTTGATTCAGGTCAATTAAGTAAGTTATTTGCTGACATCCTTCTGTTTCTAGTGGAGATAACATGAAAAGTGAGGGCCTGAAACCCTTTCTATTGAGATAGTGTTGGTTCATGATAATTACAGTTTGGGTACACTCTGTTTTCAAAAATAACAAAATCAAGCCACCTAGATAAAGTGTAATTAAGGATTGGGGTCCGTTTCCAAGGCTGAGGTCAGGAACAGAAAGATTGAAATTTACTGTAAGCATGAGATTATAAACATAGTTGAGGTTTGAATCTGGTTAAGGAGCCAAGGTAGAACCAGAGCAGGCGTCTGTAGAGGAAGTAGAGAAACAGCAAGTCTAGGGCTAAGACCAAGTGGGAGTCAAGCCAGAGGGGAAGGTGGTAGCAAGCAAGACGGCCTCCTTTGTACTTTCTTTCTCTTCCTCCTTATCATCATACCTGCAGGTACCTTTTGGCTGATGTAGCCTGTGAAGGCAGATTATATGTTTCCATCAGGATGCTGACTGTTTAATGATTCTATTTGTATTATACATTTATTTCCTTTTTAATGTCAAAGAAGTCCTTTTTAATGTTACTGTTTCTAAGCATTAAGAAGATACGTATTTGATACTGAAGGTTCATGAATGATACTTGGTTTTTTAAATCATCAAACATACTTTTTAAAAATTTTTTAAGAGTATATTTCGTTTTTATTTTTAGAGACAGGGTCTTGCTATGTTGCCCATGCTGGTCTTGAACTCCTGGACTCAAATGATCCTCCTGCTTCAGCTTCCCAAAGTGGTAGCATTATAGGCGTGAACCACTACACCTGGTCAGACATACATTCTTCTTGATCTTTCAAGTGGAAAGTAAACATTTTGCTCATGAAAATGTAATATTTTGGAGCCTAATATTTTGAGTTTCTTGTTTTCACTAAGTTTACATCAGAAAAGTAGATTCACAGGTGTTTTTAAATTAGGGGTAAAAAGTCAAAGTAAATCTGTTTTGCTATCCTACAGTGGTCAAAATGCTAACAATTTATTAACATAAACAATGGAAGAACTTCCCAAGGTATTAAAAAGATATGAAGAATTTCTATTTTAAAATTTTTAGTTGAAATGCATTAACACTTTTAATAAACAATAAAAAATAATTAGTTATTAGAACTTCACACATACTCTTAGTTATTCATATGTGCTTTACAGGGCATCTTTGATAAAAGTTGAGTTAATTTACATGTATCCATATGGTGCCAGCTAGCAGTTCATACCATTTTACCTGAATGTGGTAATTACTATGTCAGACAATCAATTTTAATAGCAATGATATTGCAGTGTGAAGAGTTCATCTAGAGCTTAAAACCATCACCAGCACTGCTTTTGTGAAGAATAATTGAGATTTTATGTGAAACACTGAATGAATTACTTCTTGAAAATGAAAAGAATAATGAAGATAAAGCACTAATGTTTAATGCTTAGTCCATACCAAGAAAATTTGTGAAAAGAGCTTAAGTTTTAAAATAGTTCAGAGAGCTTTGAGTGAATCTGAAAGATGAACTATGTGTTCCTGCAAAGATGAAAAACTTCATTATTGTTTCTTGAAAGTTTTGTATTCTTGATCCTTTTCCCAGTTAAATAACAGATTATTAAAAATACATGTTAATGACTACATGTTGTTTGCCAGTGGAAGTAAATACAGAACAGACAGTAACAGGAGTAATTTGTCACAATTTATGTAGCAGATAGATGTATTACAAATTTTTTGTATTTCAGGGATTCATCAGAAGTAGTCACACATTCAGCTGATGCATTTGCACCTGTGGCCTATCTACGCTTTTTAGAATTGCACTTGGAGGACAAGGCAAGTAAATCTAATGGATTCACAGGAACTCCAACAGAAGATTGAAATGCACACATTGGCTTTAAATATATAATTCTGTAACAACAGATGACAGTATAAAGAAAATTGATTTTATCATTAGTGATTTTTTTTCAACTCCTCAGTCAATAAGAATTTTACAAATGTATAAAAAGACATCACATTTTTGAAGAGTTTGCAGGTCAGTTGAAAAGTGGATAATATATACGTTTAACGATAAGAAGACAGGACAATATAAATCCAAATATTAAATCATCTAGCAAGATAAGAATTAGGTTATTGTACGCAAGCATTAGGGAAAAGGTTGGAGGATGAATTGGATCTTCACTATACAAAGCTTAAGAAAAGGAAAGATAAAACATTTCCAAAAATATTCAGGGGAACAGAAGTAAAAGTGAAAGTGGAGAGTGAGGCAAAGGGGCAATAAAAAGTTTTATTTAAAACACATCTATTGTCAAGATACCGCAGGATTTTGGTTTAAAGATGCCCTGTGAAATAAAGATCTGGATTAGATCCTGATTGAAAGATCTAATTCTTGAGATGTTGCTTTTTGTTTATTACCATAGAAATGATAGATGAAAGTATGTGAAGAAATAAGAGTAATAACAGAAAAAGGAGTAGAAAAAGTCTCCTGTATATTAATGGTTTTTTTTTTCTTTTCTGCAAATATTGAGGCACTCCCAAAGTTACATACACTATATGATAGGGAATCTGAAGGATTAAAAGGATTAGCAAGAATTTAGCAAAGGTATGAAAGGAATGGCAACGCCAAGAATCTCAGAATGAAACAATAGTTACTGGTGACAATTCACCAGAAAAATGACAATGGACAGGATTGAAAATAGGACTGGATGATGTCTATTGGTGACCTTTTCCCAGAAAGCTGGTAGCCCTTAAGGAAATGAAGTTATACCATCCAAACATTTTTCAAATTCAGTTGAAAGGAACCCTTTACTTCTAGGTCTCTGCTACTTTCACTGCCAAGTACATACACAGGAAATCAGTGAATTCATGTTTAGACACTCCTGCCTTTCTATGTTCTGCTTTACCTGAATAGCTCACCATTCACCCTGTTTTGTTATTTCATTGGTCTTCACAGGCCATTTGTCCTATTGCAGGTAACAATGTTACTTCTTTAAGGTAGAACATTTACTGACACTGAATAAATATGGTTTTTTTGTTTGTTTGTTTTTTAGGTGTCCCCAGGGCCTGACAACTACAGAACATCTAATTATATACATAATTCTTGAAAAGCTTTTTGAATGTTATCCATTAAACTACCATTTCTTTGCCAAAAAGTTTTACAGTGTTTCTCAATTATGACTGGTTTTTCTCTTCTTTTAGTTTATTTCTTAGAAAAATATACTTTTATCAGAAGTTGTTTATGCAACCATTTACAAACTGGGGAAATGTTAATGGCATGTTCATTAATATTGCCAACTTCCTCAGGATTCGCTCTTTTCTGTTTTGTTAACATATCCTCCCCTATGACTTCTGCATGATAAGTGCCTTTTTTTTTTTCTTTTACTTCAATCTTAACCCTCATTTCTGTAGCATTTGTTTTCTTTCATCATACTGGTTTCTTTTTCTCCTCCTGTTTCTTGCTCTCATCTTTGCCAGTGGTGTCATGATGCAGAGCATTTGAAAATGAAGATGAAAATGTGATCACATTATTAAACCAACCAAGCTTATTCTACTGGGTGTCACCAAAGTGATTCATCATTTTTGTTTTGTATATATTTATGGTAAAAAGAGTTGCAATGTTATTGGGCAATCAGGAAGAATATTACTAACTCTTGCTTGCTATTTTATAACTCATTTTTAATACAATTTTTCAGTATTACCAGTGTAGACCTTAGAAAACTTTTTTAAAATACACTTTTTATTTTTTAGAACAGTTTTAGGTTCACAGAAAAATAGGACAAAAAGTGTAAAGATTTCCCTTATGTTCTCTGCTCCCACACATTCATAGCCTCTCTGACTATGGACATCTTGTACCAGACTAGTACATTTGTTTCAATTGATGAACCCTTAGACACATCATTACCACCCAAAGTCTATGGTTTACTTTGGGATTCACTCTTAGTTTTGTACATTGTATGGGTATTGACAAATATATAATGGCATTTATCCACCATTACAGTATTATACAGAATAGTTTCACTGCCTTAAGTATTCTCTGTGTTCCACCTATTCATCCTTCCCTCTCTTTTTACCCTGGCAGCACCTGATCTTTATACTGTTTACATAGTTTTGCTTTTTGTCATGCATTGGAAGTCATACAATATGTAGCCTTTTCAGATTGACTTCTTTCACTTATTAATATGCATTTAGTTTCCCCTGTGTCTTGTCATGGACTGATAGCTTATTTCTTTTTAGTGCAAAATATTTCATTGTCTGCCTATGCCACAGTTGATCTATCCGTGCACCTACTGAAGGACATCTTGGTTGCTTCCACATTTTGGCAATTATGAATAAAGCAGCTATAAACATCCATGTGCAAGTTTTGTGTGTACATAAGTTTTCAATTCATTTGTATAAATACCAAGGAGCACAATTACTGGATCATATGGTAAGAGTATGTTTAGCTTTGTAAGAAACTGTCAAACTGTCTTCCAAAGTAGCTGTACCATTTTGTATTCCCACCAGGAGTGAATGAAAGCCTCTATTGTTTCACGTCCTCACCAGCATTGAGTGTTGTAGGTATTTTGAACATTTATTTAATACTGTAGCATTCTATTGATATGATATTCTCTTTGTTTAATTTTTATTTCAATAGCTTGAGGGGCACAAGTAGTTTTGGGTTACATGGATGTATTGTACAGTGGTAAGGATTTGGTCTTTATTTGTACTTATTACCCCCACTGGTACACATTGCACCCCATAAGGACTTTTGCTGTCTTAGTAGTTTTGAAGTATTCTTGCATTGTTTTTATAGTTTGCAAATCCTGTATATGATGTTGAGCGTCTCTTCATATGTTTATTTACCATGTGTATATCTTCTTTGGTGAGCTGTCTCTTCATGGGTTATTATTTCATTTATTGTGTTTTAAGAGTTCTTTGTATATTTTGGATACAAGTACTTTATCAAATATGCATTAGCAAATATTTTCTCCCATTCAGTGGTTTGTCTTCTCATCGTCTTAGCAGTATCCTTCACAGAGCAGAAGTTTTTCATTTTAATGAAGCCTAGCTTATTAATTATTTTTTTCTTGAGTTATGCTTTTGATATTATATCTTTTTTTTTTTTTTTTTCAGTTGGAGTCTCACTCGACCTGCTGGGCTCTGGAGATCCTTCCCCCTCAGCCTTCCAAGTAGCTGGAACTACAAGTGCACACTACCACGCCCAGCTAATTTTTTTGATTTATTGTAGAGATGAAGTCTAATTCACAAATTTAGCCACACATGGTAGTGCACACCTGTAGTTCCAGCTACTTAGAAGACTGAGGTGGAAGGATCGCCTGAGCCCAGGAGGTTGACACTGGGGTGGCTGTGAGCATGCATGCCACTGCACTTCAACCTGGGCAATGGAGTCAGACTCCAACTCAAAAAAAAAACAACTTTAGAATCAGTTTTTCAATATGCACAAAAGAACTTGCTGGGATTTTGACTAGGATTGTGTTGAGTTTGTAGATCAAGTTGGGAAGAAATGACATATTGACAACATTGAGTTTTTATATCTATGAACATGTACTATCTTTCTATTTAGTTGTTCAGTTTTGTTCATCATAATTTTGTTTAGACTTATTTTTAATCTTCATTTTTATGACTTAATATGGTAAGTGTTGCCTCAGTTAGGACTGTTTGAGATTTTTCTTGATTTTGTTTTTCTGTTTTTTTACAAATAACAAGGTTTGAGATAGTGTTCTTGGTGTAAATCCAGAGGAAAATTGTGAGAGCTGCTTTCCCTGAAATCTCATTGCATATCAGTGGCTTGAGTTAGCAAATATGCCTATCCTTGATTCAGTCACAGAGCCCAGGGCAAAACTTTGGCAGACCAACAACTTTACTCCTGAATCAACCTACAGAGTAGGAAAGGGGTTTTTTTAAACCAGGAAAACAAAAAGTGATTACCAAAAAAAAGATGAGTAAATGCTGGAGAGCAAAAATGACAGGTACTTTTCTATATGTTTTATCAAAATCACATTGTATTTTAAATTCATATTAACAAGTTAACATGCCACTCCAAATTACAGTGAGACGTAGAATGCAGTACCTTGAATACCACTCTGGAAAATCAATCTGTTTCTTGTATTTAGTTTTTACTTGCTCTATAACACATTTGTAATTTAGCTTGACCTTACTTTGATGACCGCTGTTGTCCTGTTCTCAGTCATCATAATCATTAATTCTTTTCCTTGTTATCATTGGCTGCCATCTTTTTGAAAATATTCTCTATAATGATCATAATGTTATAGCCGAACCTCGAGAAAGGGGAATCGCCAGCACACAGGGTTTGAATTTTGAGTCCTTTAATAGCACACAGTCAAGAGTAGGCTCATGCCAAGAAATCTTTCAACCCTGAGTGTAATCAGCTAGAAGCTTATAAAGGCAAAATCTGCAAGTGGGCTACATAGCAGGGAGTGAGGGTACAAGGAACTAAAAACAAAAGGAACAATCTCTTGGATTTCAGTTAACAAGGTATACAATCACCTGGAACTTGTGGCTAGGGAGTTTCTGAATGGTCAGCGTGAACAGCTCAGGGGAACAAGACTGTGGGTCTATGGTCATGGGAACATTACAGCAATCACATGTACACACTGGGGGGTCATTTTAGGTCAGCCAGACAGCTAAGATGGAGGATTTTAACAAAATGGAGTTTCTTATGTCAGGCAAGCTATTGCAATTATTTTATATATGACATTAGCTATTTCAATATGTCACTATAGTAGTCTGATTTTTCTTCTACCTCTCCCAAGATATTTCCTGTATTCCTAAGTACCTTCTCCTTACCTTCAATGTGCACATGTTTCTCAAGGTCTTTTTATGGGTTCATTATTTTCTTTCTTAATATTTTCTCTTCCTGGAATTATATCTTTCTCCACAATTTTAATTTTCATGTCTTTATGCAGATGATTCTCAAGTATTCTAATCTTCCTACTAATATCCATTCTTACTCTTTAACTCTAGATTCTTATTTTTGACTGGCAGCTGGCCTTGGCTGCCCATATGTATCAATTTCATTATGTATGATACTTAAACTCATTTTCTCCTCCAAGCCCTTATTCTCTATTTTTTGTTTTGTTTTGTTTTGTTTTGATTTAATACCACTATCCTAGTAACTCAGGCATAGAATAATGGCATCATCTCTTAAGCTATCTCTTATCTACCATGAATACTCAATTGGTTATCTATGTCTTTATATTCCATCCCCATGTTCATCTCTCCTTAAAGTTGTATCTTGCCCAAATTCTTGGACAAGAAACAACTAATTTAAGTGGACTCCTTGCTTTCATATTCTCCATAATCAATTTCACTGCCATATTGATTTTTTTCTAGTGCATGTTCCCTTACACAGAATTCCACAATAGTATTTCATTGCTTTCTAAATCAATGAGATGATTAGCCATGAATTAAAGACCATCTGACATATTGCCAAAATGTCCTTTTTCATTCTTGATCCCAAGACTCCCCTACATGTTTCCTTTGCTCTAATTATACTGAATCAGTGGATACTCCCATATTGTGCCTTTTACTTCTCTTCTCCCTTGCCTTATCCTATCTTATCTGCCTTCCTTCTTTGTTTACATCCTATCCACCATGCAAGATTGAATTTAAATAATCTAATGAGTTTAAGAACAGGAGATTAACTGTTTTGACACTTTGTTTCTTCCTTTCTTGTGGCAAGTAACTTTATTCAACTTTATGTTATAGTTGTTTAAGGACTTACCTTATTTCTACCTGATGGCAAATACCTTGAATATTGTTCCCTTTTCATTTTCAAATTCTCTGTAACAACTATTATTTCTGCAATAAGAACTTTTGAATTTAACTGTTATTTTCATACTTAATTTATTGTTCAGAATCTTAGAGATGTGAGTTTCCATTTCATGATGCAAACTAATGGAAGTCCTTTCCTGTTTATTTTCCTTTTATCTTATTAGAGAAAAATGCTCTAAGCAAACTAGAAGGTAAAATAAAATATTCAGAAAGATTGTTAGTGTACATTTTAAGTTGTCTTTTAAATTTTCACTTTATGTTTGATGACTCTTAAGCTTTTCTATTAAATAATTAATCTATTTAAATATCACCTTTAAGTTAAAATCTTGAAATTATTTATATGAATGTAAAAATGATATCAACTAAACATGCAATCTCAAACAAAATAACTGAATAATGGAAAGCTCTGTGTTAAAAATGAGAAAATATATTAAAATTTCTTTGGGACCCTGACTTTATTGCTTATGGCAAGCTTGATGCTAAAATATACCATACATCCCTGCAATGACAGGCTTGAGAAAATGAAAAATCCAAAGCTTTACATAAATCAACCAAAAGATCATATTAAAATGTATAACCTTTAACAGAAAAATCAAGACTTTTACTTGTAACTATTCAGAAACGTTTTCTTCCTTACATACGTGTTTTAGATTTCCAAACAGCTTTGTGGAAAATAATATTTTAAATTAATTATTGGCAAAGCCATTGTGTATATAAAGAGACAGAATTTATATATAAAGAGACAAAAATTTAACCCCAATTTTACTAATATTTCCTATTATCACTTGGTACTTAATTTTGCTTCTGTTGAAATAATCTCCAGCATGTTAATGTAACCTATAATCACTTAGCACTTAACTTTGTTTTTTGTTGAGATAATCTAATGGGAAAATTCTATATTTTATATAATAATAAATGCTCATATTCCTAAAAGTTGTAACTATAAAGAAATAGTATTATAGCCCATTTTTTACTTTTTCATTTTATTTTTCTTTATTTCAGATATATCATCAAATGTCTTATGAAACTTTATAACATTTAACCATCATTGTGCTTTTACTTTTTAATCAAACATATATCTTGAGCACTTACTTTTTTTAAAAAAAACTGTTAGGTCTACATGGACTTCACTATAAATATGAGCAAATTACAGAGTAATTCTAGTGTTAACATTAAGTTAAAGTTATTAGCAATAATCATTCCCAGCTTTATGATTATAGTGACAGATACCACTAATTTTGCTAATCTGAACTGAAGGTATGGCCATAATATATTGTTGATTCATGGTAGTGATTTATAAGCTATGATTCTATTTTTCTGAAAATAGTGGAGAGGCAGAGAACTTATATGTTTATGTATGAATGAGGACAGGAAGAGATGGGTTTATAATATTGCATTCTTTGGGGAAGGAGGAAAACAGATAAGCTTAATTTTTTGCATATCTGTAATTTATGACTTCTTAAAATGATCATATATTTTCAAATTTAAAAATTTGAGATTAAGGGTGGAAGCATAGTGAGTTTTACTGCTATATAAATATTTAAATGTTATTCTACAACATTTAACTAGTCTTGGTAGAAAGATATATAGTAAAACCCTTTAAAACTTTTCATTGAACTAAAGTGAAAACATTACTCACAATATAGTGTTGAAATCTGCTTGATCCTATAGTAAAGCCTAAACAACGACTACTGGGGAGAAATCAAATGTATAAAAGATGACTGAAAGTGGTGGGATGACTGGCCACTTGAGTATGTTGTGCTTGGGAATTTGCCCTCACCACTCACAGTAACATGTATAAGCTCAAAGATCCTCTCTATGGAGCTGTGCTATCACTGTTTCTATGCTGCCTAAAAAATATTTCTTTACAGTTGGGACAAAGAAAGTAAAAAAGATAAAGGTTGATTTTATTCACCAATATTTAGTTCAGAACAACCCTACTCCATCCCAACCTCTCCCCACCTTTGTTCTCAGGCTAAAGAGCACAAAACTGATTTAATAAGATGGATCAAGGTATTTAGCAGAGTTTAAAACTTAATACTGTAAAATTAAATGATACGACTTGGGATTTGACTGGGTTCTAGGCTGTAGGTACTACTGGGTCGCTGTTGCTACAAATAGACATTGGAACAGATTAATAAATCAAGGGTCAGAGTCACCCAAATTTAGAAGGCCACTTGACTCATTTCTGTCTCCAGTAACATACTACAATGATACCATTTGTGTCAGGAGTTTAACTGGGCAGTGGAAGTTTTTGAACCCTGCATCTATGGAATCATTTTTTTAAAACTAAAATTGACTAATTTTTTCTTTTATATTTACTTAGTTGCTATGCTACCCATGGAGCTTTTCATTGTTGTTTTAAGAAATAAAATTTCTGATTGGTATTTTTATAAAGTTTCAGTTTGGTAATTTCTTATAAAAGAGAAGCAGCATACTCAATACATATTTATTGAGTGCTTCTTTATGCCTGGCACTGTTTAGACACTGAGGAAACAATAATGAATTGAACAGTTAAAAATTATTGATTTCATGGAGCTTGTATTCTTTTTTTTTTTTTTTTTTTTGAGTTGGAGTCTCACTCAGTCACCCAGACTGGAGTGCAGTGACTGCTCCCGGCCACCGCAGCCTCGACCTGCTGGGCTCCGGCCATCCTTCCGCCTCAGCAGCCGGAATTACAGGCATGTGCTACCACGCCCAGCTGATTTTTTTATTTTTATTGTAGAGATGAGGTCTCGCTGCCCAGGCAGGTCTCGAACCCGCGGGCTTAGGCAATCCACTCACCTCAACCTCCCAAAGGCGCAGGATTGCAGGCTGAGCCACCGAGCCCGCTGAAGCTTGTATTCTTTTGAGTGAGACAGATAGAAAGGTAAATAAATTATGTAAGATAGAAGAGATGGTGGGAAAATTACCTCACTGCCCAAAGGTAAGGTAATTGGATTTTAAGGAATAAGCATCACCTGGGAATCCTGAGCTTCTTACAGTGACGGATTTAAACCCATACTAAAAGTAATAATATCAATCCTTTTGGTCACATTGGCAGATGGTGGTTGTGCATTTTAAATGTTTGAGGTGGGATAGAGAAGGGGTAGGAGTCTTGGCAGAAGCCCTATAGATACAGCCAAAGAGCAATGCAAGAACTGAAAAAGAGACCAGAAGAAAATACTCATGAAGAGAAAAAAAGTACAGAAAAGAATAATAGACATAAAAACAGTGAGAAGGTCTAAAACATATGCAATTAAAGTGTCAGAAAGAGGAGAGAGATAATGAGGAAGGTGCAATATTTGAAAAGATAATAACTGAGAACTTTCCAAAATTGCTGGACCAAATCAAAGGGTAGATCAAGAAGTCTTATGAACCCCAAACAAAATATAAAGTGATCCATATTTAGGTACATGATGGTAAAACTGCTGGAAACAAAAGGCAAAGAAAAAATTTTGTGAACAGCCAAAGTGAGTTGAAGAAAGGCTACTTCCAAAGAAGCAATAAGAATGAGACCTAACTTTTCAACAGAAAATTTAAAACCAAAGACAACTGAATAATATCTTTTGTATTGCTAAATGAAAGTGACTGCCACCCTAGAATTCTATAGCCAGCAATAATATCCATCAAGAATAAAAGCAAAGGAGTTTCCATGATGACAGTAATGTATTTGTCAAAACTCATTAATAGTTCACTTATAGTGTATTCATTTCATTATATATAATTTTGTCCCTCAGGAAGTGAATATTTAGCTCTGGTTAATAATATGCATGATAAAGTCTTTAGGATTAAAAAACTAGTGATACTTTATGTGAAATGCATTTTAAAAAATTAGATGGATTGATAGTGAATAATGAATAGGTATGTGATAAAAACAAATACAGCAAAATACTAATTGTAGAGTTTAGGTAGTGGATGTATATAAGTGGTCATTGTAAAATCCTTTAAACTTCTGTATGTTTAAAATTTTTTCTTAAATTTTGGAGAAAAAAGTGAAGTTAAGACATTTTGAAACAAAAACTATGAAAGTTTGTTGCTAGCAGATAGCCACATCAAAGGATAGTAAAGAAAGTTCAGACTAAAGGAAGTGTTACCAGTGCAGGAAAACTCAATGAGAAACAAAAGGAGTAAACGTGCAAAAATATAAGTGGATATTGAGCATCTGTAACAACAATACATCATTGGGAGTTTAAAATCTGCATACAATTAAAAAGAAATCATGTAACTAGGATGTTCAGGAAGTGGAGTTATAGCTAAAGTCTGCATTGTGCATTAAAAAGGAAAATATTAAGACTAATAATAAACTTCATACATCAAGATAACATGTTATAAACTCTAGAATAGCCACTAAAGTAATATAAATGAGTATAACATGCAGTCTAATGAAGAAGGGGGGAAAATTGGATAATGAAAAATAGTTTTTAAGAAAAC
This sequence comes from Carlito syrichta, assembly GCF_000164805.1. Classification (NCBI taxonomy): domain Eukaryota; kingdom Metazoa; phylum Chordata; class Mammalia; order Primates; family Tarsiidae; genus Carlito; species Carlito syrichta. The sequence continues at coordinate 1,086,755 of NW_007252914.1, read as the reverse complement.
AGTAGAAAAAGGATCCCGCACTTTTGGGAGGCTGAGGTGAGCGGATTGCCTGAGCCCGCGGGTTTGAGACCCGCCTGGGCAGCAAGACCTCATCTCTACAATAAATCAAAAAATCAGCCGGGCGTGGTAGCGCATGCCTGTAATTCCAGCTACGGAAGGCTGAGGCGGAAGGATCGCTGGAGCCCAGCAGGTCGAGGCTGCAGTGACCGGGAGGGGCCACTGCACTCCAATCTGGGCGACAGAGTGAGACTCCAACTCAAAAAAAAAAAGAAAAAGGAAGACTAAAAAAGGCAAAAGAGCAGTGTAAAATAAGCATTGAGCAGGTAGCACAAACAAATCATGTGGTAAGAGTATGTAATTGAATGCAAATATCTCTAATTACATTAAATACAAATGTACCAACTCTCCACTTAAAAGACAATGAAAATTAGATTGAATAGAAAACCAACCTGAACTCTATGTACTTTAGAAGAGACACAACTAAACATAAGAGCACTGAAAGACTGATAGTTAAAGAATAGGAAAGCATGCACCCTGCAAGTTAGGCAAAAAAGAACTTATGTTAAAGGTCTCTTTTAATAGAAGACAAAATAGTCTTTAGAATAAAAACATTATTAAATGTACTGCAAAATGTTAAAACGCTCAATTCACCAGGAATATGTAACAATGTGTATGTATATAATTACACAGCTGTAAAACATGTAAAATTAATTGACAGAGCAATAAGGGGAAATAGACAAATCTATAGTCATATTTAGAAGTTCTTACATGACTCAAGTATTTTTAAAAGCAGACAAAATCAACAAGGATATAGAAAATTAAAATAATACAATTAGAAAAGTTGACCCAACAAACATTAAAAACCCTACAACCGTAGGAGACATGTTCTTTTCAAGCAAACTAGGAATTAAACAGAAGCTGTCTATATCCAAAGCCATAAGGCAAGTCTATAGATGTTTTTTAAAAAATTATTCAGGGACTTTTCTCACAATGAAATGAAGTTAAAAATTAGTAATAAAAACATAGCTAAGAAGAAATTACATAAGCAAAATGACAGAATGAGATGCTGCAGACCTCATTTCCCTGTGGAGACACTGACTTAACAATATATCGCCCAAAAAGCCTTTATGGAAACTCTAGACCACCTAATAAGTCACACTACTCCAGGCAAGCTTAGAATCAAAAACAACCACAGTGAAATGGATAAGGAAAGCCATCTTATACCAACTGAGATACTGTTCCCCAGAGCCAGCACAACTCAACATGATCAGAAGGAAAAGTCCAACTCATGCTTCTTCCTTGGGAGAAAAAAGGAAGAATGGCATGTACCTTTAACATTTCAGCTCTTTGCAGGGGGGTGGATGCCTAAGGGACAACAGTTCTTTCTCACCTAACTTGGAGTGCTGGCAGGGAACCAGCATTCTTTGAGTTCCTAGAGGTTAAAAATACACTTTAGAAGCTCCTTGCAGTGTCATAGAACTGACAGTACTGAAGATGACAGCCAGAAGAGCTTGGCATAATTTGGAAAAAGTGCCCAACTTGTGTGGCTCCTTCCTCAGGAGAGAAAGAGAAGGGTAGAACATGTGTGCAATATCCAGATTTTCAGAGGACTATCCAGTATCTGGTTTCTGCTGAGAGCAGTGGTGTGCTTTGGATTATTGAGAGCCACAGAGAACAAAAAGTTCAGCAACTTTCAACAGTGCCAGAGGGTCTATAGCACCGCATACAAACACCATAGGTAGCAAGTGATAACAAGTTTCTGAAAAGGAAACTGGTAAACCCCTTATTGGGAAATTATATGCACAAACCCAGGGGAAAAACGCATCTCCAGAAAAGGTTTAAGAGGCCCTAGAATCTCAAACGGGGATGATTGGTGAAGGTCTTCCCCTGTTTGAAGTCAGTTCACAAAGAATGAGAGAAGTCACTGTTTTTTCCATTGGAAAAAAAAAAAAAAAAACACAGCAAGACACATGAAGAAATAGAGAAACATGGCCCAATCAAAGGGTCAAATAGATCTTCAGAAATTGATCCTAAAGAAAGAAAGATCTATGAACTGTCTGACAAAGAATTCAAAGTAATCATTATAAAGTTCAATGCTAAAAGAGAACAGAGGCAACTAAAGGAAATCAGAAAAATGATGCATGAACAAAATGAGAATATCAACAAAGATGGAAACTATGAAAACGAACCAAACAAATACTGGAACTGAAGAATACAATAACTAAACTGAAAATTTATTGGAGGGGTTCAATAGCAAACTTAATCAAGCAGAAGGAAGAATCAGGAAACTTGAACTCAGGCCATTTGAATTTCTTGAGTCAGGATTACAAAGAAAAAAATGAAGTACAGTTAAGAAAGTCTAAATGACTTGTAGGAAACTGTTGTGCAGACTAGTCTATGTGTTTTGAGAGAATAAGGAGAACGGGGGGAAAGGGCCAGAGAGCTTATTTGAAGAAATAATGGCTGAACACTTTCCAAATTTGAGGAATGGAACAGATATCCATTTTCAAGATCAAAGGACTTCAAATAGGATTATCCCCAAAGGCCCACATTGAGATACCTTCTATTCAAAATGCCAAAAGTCAAAGAGTGACATAGGCAAGATGATGGGGGGAACAAGTCCCTAGCTAACAGTGCCCCACAGTAACAGTAATTTGGCAATTATTTGTAGACAAAAATGTCTTTGTGGGAGCTTTGGGATCCAGGTAAGAAGTTGCAGAACCCCAGTGATGCCCAAGACCAAGGAAGGTCACTTTGAGAAGGCTAGCCTACAAGCCAGTGACAGGCTCACTGACAATGTTCTCAGTTGCAGAGAAAAAACAGTCCTGTTCCCCTGTGGTTTTAGCTTCAGCCTCATTTGGTCTCAGTCAGTTCTGCTACTGGCCCCATTTGTTACGGGACATGGGAATAATCATGCTGACCTCAGTAGAAGGTCCACAACTCAGTCCTGGCTGTGGACCCTGAAGCAAACCTATGACAACTTTTGTACTGCTTTGCTGGTGGGAGGCATGCCTGTCTGTGCCTCTAGTGGCAGGTCTGCTAACCTCAGATCCAACTGTGGACACTGAAGAGGCCCTGTTACTGGCCTCTAACTCCAACCTACCATAGTCCAGGAACAGTCCTACCCATACAAGGAGACACACAGATATGTATGTCCTTGTATGGGTAGGACTGTTCCTGGACATATCTGTGTCCCCATTAGCTGGTCCACTGCCCACACATCTAGCTGTAGACCTTTAACTGGTCCTGTGGCTTATCTTCAGTCCTGCACTGCTGTGGTTAGAGACACACCTATCTACGACCCTGATGACACATATATCAGTAATCCTGGTGATAGGGCTACTGACCCCATACCCTACTGCAGATGCTGAATCAGATCCTCCATCCCTCGTGTACTATGATCCTGGGGCAGTCCTGCCTATTTAGGTACCCAGAAAGAGCACACTCACTGAGCTCCTGTTAATAGGCCTGGAATCTTCAGACCTGTAAGTGGTCCTGTGACCCACCTACAACCCTGCTTAACCATGGTTCCAGAGGTAATCCCATCCACCTTGGAACCAGGCAGGAATTATACATACCTGTGCCTATAGTAACAGTTCCTCTAACCAGGGACCTAACTAAATCTAGCAGCATCCACGTGACACAGCTCTAGCCCTGCTTAATCATGATCCTGGAAGCAGCCCTACCCATCTGGTCACCAAGCAGGAGGAGTTCTTTACCTGCAAAAATCAATTAAAGACTAGAAGTGTTTGCTTCTTCAAATGCACAGACAACAATGCAAGGCTACATTAATTACAAAGAATCAGGAAAGCATAATGCCACCAAAGGAAACTAATAAAGCTTCAATAACCAATCCTAAAGAAGTAGAGATTCATAAACTGCTTTTCAAAGACTTTCTGTATTTTTTTTCTGATTTCATTTAGTTGTCTACCTTTGGTCTCTTATAGCTGATTGAACAAAGTGAGAGATGTGATTTAAAAAAATAGAAACCTTCAAAAAGAACCAAAGAGAAAACTTGGAGCTGAAGGACACAATGACTGAAGAATTTGTTAGAGACCTTCAGAAAAAGACAACATGCAAAAGTAAGAGTCAGTGAAATCAAAGACAAGTCTCTTTAAATTAGAAAGAGGAATGAAAAGAAAAAAAATAATAGAAAAGAGTGAATACAGCATATACAACTTATACACAGTTTGTGGAGGACCAGAAGGAGAAAATATGGCAGATACAGTATTTAAAGAAATAATCGCTGAAAGCTTCACAAATCTAGGGTGGGAAATTGACATCATTAATGAAACCCAATGGTTCTCAAATAGATTGAACCCAAAGAGGTCTACATTAAGACACATTACAATTAAGTTGTCAAAAGTCAAGACAAAGAGAATGTTGCAAGCAACAACAGAAAAGCAAACTATAACCTTGCAGGTAAGAGTAGGGTGATAATATTCAAAATACTGAAAGGAGAAAAAAAAAGTATCAACCAAGAAAATTTTACCTAGCAGAACTGTCCTTTAAGAATGAAGGAGCCGGGCTCGGTGGCTCAGCCTGTAATCCTGCGCCTTTGGGAGGCTGAGGTGAGTGGATTGCCTGAGCCTGCGGGTTCAAGACCCGCCTGGGCAGCGAGACCTCATCTCCACAATAAATCAAAAAATCAGCCGGGTGTGGTAGTGCATGCCTGTAATTCGCGGCTATTTGGAAGACTGAGGCAGAAGGATCGCAGGAGCCCAGCAGGTGAGGCTGCGGTGGCCGGGAGCGGCCACTGCACTCCAGTTTGGGTGACCAAGTGAGACTCCAACTCAAAAAAAAAAAAAAAAATGAATGAAGGAAAGATAGACTTTCCCAGACAAAAATTAAGGGACTTCATTACCACAAGAACTGCCTTACAAGTTGTGCAAAAGGGAATTCTTAAAGGGAAGGACACAACAAGAAGAAGCTAACAACACAAAAGGATATAAAAGTAAACTTCACTATGAAAAGTAAACATGAAGACAAGCTTTGTATATGTAATACTGTAATAGTGGCACATAAATAATTTTAACACTAATTTATGAATTAGAAAAAAAAAATAGAATAGTTCTAACCACAGAAATTTGTGAATTCAAACACCATGTAGAAAGAAGTAAAATCAGATATCAATTACATAAAGTGTGTGGGAGAAGTGTGATATAAGTGCAGTCATTATTAGCTTAAAATAGACTAATATAACCATAAAATATTTGATGTGATCCCCATGGTAACCACAAAAACAATGTACAGTGGCTTCACAAAAGGTAAAGAGGAAAGAATTAAAGCAGATCACCAATAAATTAAAAATTAAAAAAAAATCATCAAGCCACAAAGAAAGACAAGAGAGGAAGAAGAGGACAAAACAGAAAGAAAAAAATTAACAAAATGACAAGAGTGAGTCCTGACCTATCAACAATTACTTTAAATGTAAATAAACTAAATTCCAAATTAAAATACATAGAGCAGCTAAATAGGGAGAAAAAAAAGACAATATGCTATATCTGAGAGACTCACTTTAGATTTAACAACACACATGGACTGAGAGTGATATGATAGGAAATATATTTCATATAAATCATAACCAAGACAGCAGGGGTCAAAATACCAGTCAAAATAGACTTTAAGTCAAAAACTGTCACAAGTGGCAAAGAAGGACATTATATGATGATAGAAATGTCAATTAGCCAGAAAGATGTAGCACTCACAAATACATATGCACATAACAACAGAACACTCAAATATATGTATCAAACTGACAGAGTTGAAGGAAGAATTAGACAGTAAAACAATAATAGTAGAGATTTCAAAACTCTAATTTCAGTAATGGATAGGTCAACCAGACAAAAGATAAATAAATGAGGACCTGGAAACACGCTAGACCAATTGTTCTTACTAGACAAATAAGAGCATTCCATCCAAAAATAGCAGACTACATGCTCTTCTCAAGTGCACACAAAACATTCTTCAAAGATCATATGTGAGGCCACAAAACAGGCCTCAGTAAATGTAAAAAGTTTGAAATCATACCAACTATCTTATCTAACAACAGTGGAATGAAACTAGAAATTAATAGCAAAAGAATAACTGGAAAATTCCTAAATATGTGGAAATTAAACACCACTAATAAGTCATAAAGAGATCACAAGGGAAATTAGAAAATGACTTAGGTCAAGTATATCATGGTAAATGCCACTTTTTTTTAGTTATTGTAGTTTTTTTATTTATATTTGCAATTTATGAAATTGAATATTATCTACTCAGTTTAACCAAGAAACTTCACAATAAAAGATTTGGAATGAATTTCTAAACAGAGCATATAGATAGGAAACTACATTAGTAGAAAGTATGTAGCAAGGGGTGGGGGAGGAAGAAAGTACATAGCAAGCAGCAAAATACAGAAAATATGAATGTACAGGTAGCCATAACAAATGTAGACAAATATTTCAATATAAACTGGCACAAAGCAGAGAGCAAAACAGTAAGTGTAATGGAGAATTACTATTGTACTCATTCATATTTCTTTGACTATTACCCAACAAGTGACAGATATTAATTCTAGTAAAAATTGATATTTTATTTAATAACCCTATAAGCTGAAAGGAACACTTAAAATGCATTATGCATTATTCCCCAAATATAGATTATAGTCATTTTTAATGCTCAGGAAAATGTCACTCCCAAATGTTAAAAAAGCCATCACTGCTCTAATCCAATTAAAACACAATTTGTCATGTAGGAAAACCAAAAGAACTCCAGAACTTTGTTTTAGATACATGTGGAATTTCTAGAGATGTGACTTTTTATTCTAAGTTAGATCTTTTTTAAAATTATAGGTCCAAAACCAGTTAATTTTTAATTACTATGAACTTTTTTATAACATATTTTTTATTTTAAAATTGTGGGGTACAGTTAAGGGTGCCTGAATGATGCATAAATGCCACATTTTTAAAAAAGAAAGACTTCAAGCTAAAAAAAATCCCACTTTACATCTCAAGGAAACACAAAAGTGAGAATAAACTAACCCAAAGATAATAGAAGGAAAAAATAATAATAAAGATTAGAGCAAAAAGAAATGACATATGGAATAAAAACAATTTTAAAAATCAGCAAAACTAATTTGACCTTTCAAAAAGATCAACAAGTGAAAAATTTGTAGCTAGACTAAAAGAAAGAAGACTCAGATTTTTTAAAAATCACAAATTAAGAGGTAAGACAGAAATACAAAGTATTATAAAAAACATATACCAACAAATTGGATAACCTAGAAGAAATGGATAAGTTCCTAGAAGCCTACCAAGGCTTCATGAAATAAAATTTCTAAACAGAACAATAACTAGTAAGGAGATTTGATCAGTAGTCAAAAACCTCCCAACAATAACAAAAGCCCAGGAACAATAGCTTTACTGAAGAATTCCACAAACCATTTAAAGAACTAACACCAATCCTTCTCAAACCCTTCCAAAAATCGATGAGAACATACTTCCAAACACATTTTAGAAGGCCAGTATTACCCTGATACCAAAATCAGGAAAAGATATGAAGAAATGAAAACTACATACCCATATTCCTGATGAATCTTAATACAGTGTCCTAGCAAATATTAGCACACAAATTCAGCACCATATTTAAAAATTTTACACCATGAGAAAGTGGAATTACTTCCTGGAATGCAAGGAGATGGTTCAACATATGAAAATCAAAATAATATACCACATTAACAGAATGAAGCACAAAAATCATAGAGTAATCTCAATTGATGCTCAAAAAGCATTTGACAAAATTCAACACCTCTTCATGACAAAAAAATAAAAATAAACAAACTAGGAATATTGATGAAACTATGAATTTTCTAAGATCAGGAACAATGCAAGGAAGCCCTATCTCACAACTTATATTCAATATAGTACTGGAATTCCAGAGCAATTAGGCAAGAAAAAGAAATAAAAAGCATCTAAATCAGAAAGAAAGAAGTAAAACTATCTCTGTTCACACATAACATGATCTTATAAATAGAAATCCCTAAAGATAACACACACACACACACACACGCCAAAAAAACCCACACAAATTGTGAGAACTCATAAATGTATGTATTCGGCAAACTTGCATGTCAAAAAATGGACAAACACAAATTTATGGCATTTCTGTATATTAACAGTGAACAATCTGAAAAGGAAGTCAAAACAACAATTTACAGCGGCATCAAAAAGAATAGCATACTTAGGGATAAACTTACCCATGGAGGTAAATGCTTTTATACTGAGAACTGTACAACAATTCTGAAAGCAATTAAGAAACACACATATAAAGGGAAAGGCACTTAGTGTTCATGGATTGGAAGTCTTAATATTTTTATTTATTTTTTAAATTTTATTTTAAAGATGTGAGGTACAATTCAGGGTTAGGTTTACAATTGGTCATTGAACAGGTAAAGTTTGGGCCTCACTTCGGTCCCCAATTCACCTGGTTTAAGATCAGATATCCTTATTGATGACGTGTGCTCCCCCACCCCGGCAGTTTCCTACTTCTGTCAATGCCTTTCTTATAGTATTATGGTAATTTTTCAGAATCTGCTTATGAGTGAGAACATGTGGTACTTGGTTCTTTGTTTCTGTGAAAGTTCACTGAGTATTATAGACTTTAAGTCCATCCAGGTTGCTGCAAAGTTTATAATTTTGTCTTCTTTATGGCTGCATAATATTCCATTGTGTATAGGTACCACATTTTAAAAATCCAGCCCACTTTCGATGGGCAGCACAATTGGTTCCACATTTTTGCTGTTGTGAATAATGCTACAATAAGCATGCATGTACAGGTATCTTTTTCATAGAGTGATTTGAGTTCCTCCAGCTATATTCCCAGAATGGGGATTGCTGGATTTAATAGAAGATTGAAAGACTGAAGGAGTTGATAACTGAGATAGCAGCAATAAAGAATACAGTAAACAAAATAAATAACAAACTGGCAAGCATGAAAAACAGAATTAATCAAGCAGAAGAAAGAAAGGACCAAAATATGGAACTAATGCAAACTGTTAAAAACATAGAAATGAAGATTTAAAAGACAGAACAAAGCCTCCAAGAGATGTGCCATAATATCAAGAGGTCAAATCTATGATTAATTGGCATTCCTGAGGCAGATAGAGAAACAGAGACCACCCTGGAACAAACATTCCATGAAATTATCCAAGAAAACTTCCCTCATATCATCAGAGATGTGAACATTCAAACACAAGATATTCAGAGAACCCATGCAAGACATCAAATGAGAAGACCAACTCCCAGACACATAGTAATTCACTTACAGAAAGTAGGTATAAAAGAAAAAAAATCATAAGGACAGTAAGAGAGGTCAGACTACTTACTGGGGGAGACCAATTAGAATAGCAGCAAATTTATCTACAGAAACACTACAGACTAGAAAAGACTGGTGTCCAATCTTCTTTGTTCTCAAAGATAAACAATTCCAACCAAGAATTTTCTATCCAGCTAAGCTAAGCTTCATCAGCAATGAATATCCAAATCATTCCCAGACATTCAATCCCTAAGAGTTTGCACTGCCTCCAGATCAGTTCTACAATAAACACTTAAGAACATATTATACACAGAAGAAAGAAAAAAAAAAAAAAAACGACCGCATCTTCCCAAAAAAACAGGAAAAAAATTGAAAGCACACACACATATCAACCCAAAAATCAAAAGAAAACCAACAAGCAGACAACAAGAAACCCCTGGCAGGGATAAACTCTCACTTCTCAATAATTAGCTGAATGTGAATGGACTAAATGCACCACTGAAAAGACATTAAATGGCAAACTGGATTTAAAAACATGATGCAAAAATACACTGTCTCTAGAAGACTGATCTCACCAAAATGGACATTCATAGACTCAAAGTAAGAGGATGGAAAACAAATTTTCAGGTGAGCAGAACACAAAAGAAAGCAGGAATTGCAATCTTAATATCAGACTGCATATACAGTGGTGGTCCCATAAGATTATAATGGAGCTGAAACTTCCTATCACCTAGTGGCATCATAGTAATCTTAATGTTGTAACACAATTTTATTTTTATTTTTATTTTTTATCTTATTTTTTTTGAGTTGTAGTCTCACTCTGTCGCCCAGACTGGAGTGCAGTGGCCGCTTCTGGCCACCGCAGCCTTGACCTGTTGGGCTCTGGCAATCCTCCGCCTCAGCCTTCCAAGTAGCTGGAACTACAGGCGCGCACTACCACACCCAGCTAATTTTTGATTCATTGTAGAGATGAAGTCTCACCAAGTTGCCCAAGTGGGTCTCGAACCTGCGGGCTCAGGCAAT
>NW_007252914.1:1074357-1076357 GCF_000164805.1 Carlito syrichta | reverse complement strand
CACTCACCTCAGCCTCCCAAAGGTGCAGGATTATAGGCTGAGCCACCGAGCCCGGCTACAATTTTATTTTTAAAATAGATAATGTAGCATAAGTGTACAGTGCTTATAAAATATCTTTTAAGCTATCAAAAATTTAAAAAGATATACAAGGTCACTACATAATGATAAAAAGTTAAATTCATCAACAAGAAATATCCATCCTAAACATATTTGCACCCAATATAGGAGCACCAACCTTTATAAATCAGCTTTTAGGCAAATTTTTAAAAGATATTAACTCTAACACTATCATAACTGGGGACTTAAATACCCCACTACCAACCCTGGATAGATCATTGAGGCAAAAAATCAACAAGGAGATTCAGAACCTCAACTTGACACTTGACCAAATGAACTTAATAGATGCCTACAGAACTCTTCATCTAACAACCACAAAATATACATGCTACTTATCACCACATGGAACGTACTCCAAGATCTACCACATCCTCAGCCATAAATCAAGCATAAACAGATTTCATAAGATTGAAATACTGCCATGCACCTTCTCAGTCCACAGTGGAATAAAAATAAATATCAACACCAACAAAACTACCCCAAAAGCTGCAAAGACATGGACGCTAAGCAGCATGATACTGAACAACATCTGGGAGGTCTTAACATTTTCTAAATGTCTATACTACCCAAAGCACTCTACAGATCCCAAGCAATTCCTAACAAAATTCCAATGAGATATTTTTTAAGAAAGAAGACCATCCTAAAATTCATATGATATCTCAAAAAAGTACAAATAACAAAAACAATCTCAAGAAAGAAAAACAAACCTGTAAGACTCACACTTCCTAATTTCAAAACATATTACAAAGCTACAGTAATCAAAACAGCATAATACTGACATAAAAATAGACATACAGACCAAGGGAACAAAATAGAGAGTCCAGAAATAAATCTTCATGTATATTGTCAAATGATCTTCAATAAAGGTATCAAGACTACACACATAGGGAAAGATATTATCTTCAACAAAAGGTGTTAGAAAAACTAACTATCCACCTGCAAAAGAATGAAATTGAATCCTTAACTTACACCACATACAAAAATAATTAAAAATTGACTAAACACTTAAATGTAAAAAACTTGAAAACTTCTAGTAAAACAAACATAGGGGATGCCTTTATGACATTGGATTTAGCTATGCTTTCTTGGCTATGACACCAAAAGCACAGGCAACAAAAGCAAAAAATAGGTGAATGAGAATACATCAAACCTTAAATCTTTGGTGCAGCAAAGGAAATCATCAACAGAGTGAAAAGATAACCTATGGAAAATGTTTGCAAACCATTCCTGTAAAAAAGTTAATATCCAAAATATCAAGAATTCTTACAACTCAACACCAGAAAAACAATCTCATTTAAAAATAGGCAAAGATTATGCAGCCATAATAAAGGGAAAAATTAGGAATTTTGCAGCAACTCAGATGAACTTAGAGTCTATAATACTGAGTGATCTATCACAGAAACAAAGAATTGAGTGCCACAGGTTGTCACTCATAAGCAAAACTTGAACAATTATCACATTACTATAAGAAAGGGATTGGTAATAGTTGGAACCCAGGGGTAAGGGGCGGGATTGGCAGTAGTGGGAAACTGCCAGGGAAGGGGGGCACACATCATCAACAAGGATACCTACAAAATGAACTTTTGTATACCTAAACCTGACTTGTACCCCACATCCTCAAAATAAAAAATTTTTAAAAGGAGAGCTTTCAGAAATGTATTAAACTTTAGAAGCATTACTATAATAGTAATAGCTTTCACTTAAAAAATTAAAAAAGGTAGCCGGACTCGGTGGATCAGCCTATAATCCCACGCCTTTGGGAGGCTGAGGTGAGTGGATTGCCTGAGCCCGCGGGTTCAAGACCCACCTGGGCAAATTGGCGAGACCTCATCTCTACAATAAATCAAAAAAATTAGCCGGGTGTGGTAGCACACACCTGTAGC
>NW_007252914.1:1013306-1074337 GCF_000164805.1 Carlito syrichta | reverse complement strand
CAGCAGGTCGAGGCTGTGGTGGCCGGGAGCGGTCACTGCACTCCAGTCTGGGTGACAGAGCAAGACTCCAACTCAAAAAAAAATTTTAAAAGGCAAAGGACTTAAATAGACATTTCTCTAAAGATAAAATACAATGGCCAGCAAGCTTATTAAAAAGTGTTCAACATTGCTAATCATCAGGGAAATGCAAATCAAAACCACAATAAGATCTTACCTCATGCCCATTAACATGACCACTATCAAAAACACAGAAAAATAACAAGTGTTGGTTGGCAAAGATGAGGAAAAATTGGAGCCCTTGTGCACTCTTAGAATATAAAATAATACAGTCACTATGAAAAACAGTATGGAGGGTCCTCAAAACATTAAAAATGGAACCACAATCTGATCCAGCAATCCCACTTCTGGGTATTTATTCAAAAGAATTGAAATCAGGATCTCTGAGATATCTTGGAGTCCATATTTATTGCAGTATTATTCACAATAGTCAAGATGTGGAAGCAACAAATGTCTATTAACAGATGAATGGTTAATGAAAATGTGGTGGAAAAAACAACAGAATATTATTCAGTTTTTTTTAAAGGAGGAAATTCTGTCATATGCAACAACATGAATAAATTTTTAAGACATGCTAAGTGAAATAAGGCAGTCACCAAAAGACAAATATGGCATGATTGCACTGGTATGTGATATCTAAAATAGTCAAGCTCTTAGATATCTAAAGTAGAGTAGTGTTTGTCAGAGACTATGTGGAGGGGAGAAAGGAAAGTTCAGTAGGTATAGAGTTTCAGTTTTGCAAAAAGAAAAAATTTTTGGAGATCTATTGTATAACAATATTCATATAGTTAACAGTACTATACTGTACACTTAAAATAGTTAAGAATATAAATTTTATGCTATAACAAGAAACCTTAGCAAAAAAAAGATGATAAATTTTGTAGTTCTTTTTTACCACAATAAAAAAAAGATAACTAAAACAAAAAGAAATTGAAAGTCCAAACAGATCAATAACAATCCAGGAAATTGACTCAGTCATAAGAAACCTCCCCACCAAAAAATGTCCTGGACTAGGTGGCTTCCCAGCTCTATTCTACAAGACATACAAGGGGGAGCTTATGCCAATCTTATTGAAAGTTTTCTAGGCAATCGCCTAGATGGAATTCTACCTAACTCGTTCTATGAAGCTAACATCATACTGACACCCAAACCTGGCAAAGACCCAACAAGGAAAGAGTATTACAGGTCAATCTCTTTGATGAGCATAAACACAAAAATTCTCAGTAAGATTCTAGCACATAGGATCCAACAACATAACTCAAGGATCATCCACCATGGCCAGGTGGGCTTCATTCCTGGGATGCAGAACTGGTTCAGCATTTGAAAGACCATAAACTAAATCCAGCACATTAATAGATATAATATCAAGAACCACATGATTATCTCATGAGATGCAGAAAAAGCATTCAACAAAATCCTGCTTCCTTTCTTGATAAAAATCCTCAAATGCCTAGGCATAGAAGCAGCATTCCTCAAAACAGTAAGAACATCTATGATCAACCCACAGCCAACATTTTGCTCAATGGGCAGAAGCTGGAAGCATTTCCCCTAAAAAGTGGAACAAGACAAGGATGACCACTCTCACCCCTCCTATTCAACATAGTGTTGGAAGTCCTAGACAGAATCCAGGCAAGAGAAGGAAAGCAGGGACATCCAAATAGGAAAAGAGGAAGTTAAGCTACCCCTCTTTAGGAACGATATGATTCTATACCTAAAAAACCCTGGGGAGTCTGTCAGAAGATTCCTTGCACTGATAAACAACTTTGGTAAAGTCTTGGGTTACAAAATCAACGTGCAAAAGATAGTTTCATTTCTTTCTTTTTTTTTTTTTGAGTTGGAGTCTCACTCTGTCACCTAGACTGGAGTGCAGTGGCCGCTCCCGGCCACCGCAGCCTCGACCTGCTGGGCTCCGGTGATCCTTCCGCCTCAGCCTTCCAAGTAGCCACAATTACAGGCATGCGCTACCATGCCCGGCTGATTTTTTGATTTATTGTAGAGATGAAGTCTCACTGCCCAGGCGGATCTCGAACCCGCGGGCTCAGGCAATCCACTCACCTCAGCCTCCCAAAGGTGCGGGATTACAGGCTGAGCCACCGAGCCCGGCTGATAGTTTCATTTCTATACACCAGCAACAAGCAGGCAGAGAACCAAATAAAAGCACAATCCCATTCACAATAGCCACACAAACACACACACAAAATGAAATCCCTTGGCATCCATCTAACCAGAGAAGTGAAAGACTTTTACGATGAGAACTACAAAACACTGATCAAAGAAATCAAGGATGACACAAACAAGTGGAAAAACGTTCCATGCTCACAGATTAGAAGAATCAATATTGTCAAGATGTTCGTCCTATTCAAGGCAGTCTACACATTCAACAATACTCATTAAATTACCAACATATGTTTCACAGACATGGAAACAATACAGAAATTCATATAGAAACAGAAAAAAGCACGAATAGCCAAAACAATACTCAGCAAAAGCAACAAAGCAAGAAGTATCACACTTCCAGACTTTAAGCTTTATTATAAGGCTACAGTAACCAAAACAGCCTGATTTTGGTATAGTAATAGGCACATAGACCAATGGAACAGGACAGAGATTCCAAAAGTAAAAAAACAATGATTTCTCAACTAATTCATCTTCAACAACAATCATTGGGGAAAGGAGAATATATTTAGCAAATGGTGCTGGGAAAGCGGCTAACCACATGCAGAAGAATGAAACTGGACCCTTACCTATCACTGAATACAAAAACCAAGTCCAAACAGACGAAGAATCTAAATGTAATACCTCACACTCTAAGAATCCTAGAAGATAAGTAGAAAACAGCCTTCTGGACATTGGAATGGGCAATGAATTCACATCCAAGACCCCAAAAGTAAATGCTACAGAAGTTAAAGTAGACAGGTGAGACGTCATCAAACTGAAGAGTTTTTGTACAGCAAAAGAAACCATCAAGAGAGCGAAGAGACAACCTACAGAATGGGAAAAAATATTTGCAAATTATGCATCTGACAAAAGCCTAACATCCAAGATCCACAAGGAACTCAAATGAAGTGAAAGGAAAAACATACAACCCTATTAAAAAGTTAGCACGGTCATGAACAGACACTTCTCAAAGGATGACATACAAGCAGCCAACAGACATATGAAAAAATGCTCAGTGTCACTAATCATCAAAGAAATGCAAATCAAAACTACAATGAGATACCACCTAATTTGAGTAAAGATGTCTATCATTAACAAGTCAAAAAACAATAAGTCCTAGTGCAGCTGCAGAGAAAAGAGAACACTTCTATACTGTTGGTGGAAATGTAAGCTAGTTCGACCTTTGTGGAAAGCAATGTGGCGATTCCTAAAAGAGCTAAAAATTGATCTTCCATACAATCCAGTAATCCCTCTCCTGGGAATATAGCCAGAGGAACATAATTTGCTCTACCAAAAAGATACCTGTGCATACATGCTTATTGCTGCACTATTATTTTGCACAATAGCAAAAACATGGAACCAATCCTGCTGCCCATTGAAAGTGGACTTGATAAAGAATATGTGGTACATATACATGACGGAGTATTGTGCAGCCATAAAAAACAAACTCATGGTCTTTGCAGCAACTTGAATGCAGTTGGAGACCATCATACTAAGTGAACTATCACAGAAACAAAGAACTGATTACCACACGTTCTCATTCATAAGTGGGCCCTGAACATTAGTCACATTAGCACAAGGATGGGATCAACACTCGCTAGGCACGACTGGGGGAGGTTTAGGGAGTGCATGTGATACCACAAAGGGTACCAGATCCACTGCCAGTGGCAGTGAGGACCATCTAGAAGCCCAAACTCCACCTGCATGCAGCCTACTTATGTAGTAAATCCACACTTTTACCCCACAACTCTATAGTAATTAAATAAATAATTTTTTGAAAAATAGCTAGAGAATCTTAAAATATGTGGGAATAAAAAGCAATAAATATCTAAATAATATATAGAACAAAGGATAAATCTGAAAAGAAATTAATTTTTAGCCACAAGTTAATTGAAAATTTGACATTTCAAAATTGAGAACATTAAAGCTTTATCTCCAATAAATTTTATAGTCTCAAATGTAAATATTAGATAAGAAGAAAAGCAGAAAATCAATGACTTAAATAATTATCTTAAGAAGTTAGATTAACAGTAGCAATTTAACCCAAAGAAAGAGCTAAGAAAATAAAAAGGTCAAAAAAGGAATTAAAAGCAAAATATAAACATACAATAGAGAGGTCTCCAAAGGCAACAGTCAGTTCTTGGAAATAAGTAAACTTTATCAATCCCTGACAAGGCATAAATTATCAGTACCAGAAATTGTATAAAGAAGACATTATATAATTGCTTCTGATGGTAATATTCCCAACTACTGTTTGCCAATCCACTTGAAAACTTAGACGAAATGGAAAAATTTCTAAAACGCTTTGACACCAGAAAAATGTTAAATCTGAATATTCCTATATTCACCAAAGAAATTAAATCTATTACTAAAAACCTTCACACATTTCCAGGATTAGATGTCACTTATAAATTTTACCCAGACGACTCTAGCCAGGCTCAGTGGCTCAGCCTGTAATCCCACGCTTTGGGAGGCTGAGGCGAGTGGATTGCCTGAGCCCGCGGGTTCAAGACCCACCTGGGCAAATTGGCGAGACCTCATCTCTACAATAAATTAAAAAAAAAAAAAATTAGCCGGTCGTGGTAGCTCACGCCTGTAGTTTCAGCTACTTGGAAGGCTGAGGTGGAAGGATCACCGGAGCCCAGCAGGTCGAGGCTGCGGTGCCCGGGAGCGGCCACTGCACTCCAGTCTGGGCGACAGAGTGAGACTCCAACTGAAAGGGAAAAAAAAGAAACACCACACTAATGTACATTCAGTACCAGTAAAGATTGATCTGACCCATTGAATAAAGCTGATCCAAGACAATCTGAGAGAAGATACTTATGTAATGAAAAACCCCGGGAATAACATTGATAGACTTTTGACCCAAACCTAATTATAAGCTAAGGATCAGTTCCACTGCATATAATGAAGCTTTCAGCCTGAAAAAAATATTTTCCTAAAGACAGAGAACATTTTTAAATGGACTTAGGTTTGGCAATTTACATTTTCTCTTTGAACCTAAGTATGCCCTGCCAATCCTTTTCTTTCTAGTCTGGCTTCTCTTTATCATCAGGAGTAATCATAAACTTCTGAAAAAGAAAGCCATCTTATAATCAAACAGAGACTTGATGTTCCAAACTTATCTTAATTGATTACTTCAGGTTTAATTACAAGTTGTTTAATCTGCCTTAAACACGGATAACTGCTATTAAACATGAAGAGTCATGAATGCCTATCCAGAGAAAACCTAGATCAATCAGTTTAATCCCACTAATGTTAGCTGAGTGGCCCCCTATGTGCAAAGCTTCCTGCCTCTCCTCATTTTTTTCCTAGTAAAATCATATTTCCACATGTGAAGGCAATGTTGTTAGATATTGTTTCAAATACCGCATTTCCTGATGTCTGAATTGGATTTACTTCAGTCTTGCATTGGCATATTTGTACAGTTTTTCCACAAAACTAAATCATACGGTTGAGAGAGGAGGTCATTCTTCTCTTATTGACTGCTAACATCACAGTACATATAGTGTCAGAGAATCTAGCATTTAGTAGGTACTCAAATATTTGTTGAATTAAGTTGAATTGAGTTAAACTTTAAATGTGTTAAAGGATAAATAATTTATCTAAGAACCATCTTTTAAATTAGTCTAGAGTCCTATCTATTCATGACTATCATAGATAAAATAGTTACTGGCACATGAGGCAGTACATAATAGGAAATGGGGCAGTGATGTAACTAGAAAGATATCATGGATTTTGTATGGTGTTCATAGAAGCAACATCATCTCTTATTAATTTGTGTGCATATGTTTATATAGGAAATTGGTGTGATTATTCACAGAAAAAATGTGAGCATGTTAGAGATAACTCATTGGTGAACACGAAATCTTAAAGCCAAAATTGTTCTGAATTTTTCAGAGGACATCTTAAATTAAATAATAGTGAATATTTAAACATTTTACCTGGTAATAATTCATATGAAAATGACATTCAATTTATTACCCAATATATTTTAAGAATTAAGGAACATATACAGATAAACTATGGATTTCAGTAAGACATCTTACATTTTGTTGTATGTCATTCAATCTTGATGTGAACATTGACTAGATAGTTGATAATGCTAAGGAATTATTATTTTTTCAGGTGAGATAATGGTATTCCAGTTATTTTTCAAGAGAAAAAGAAAGTTGCCTATCTTTACTTACTGAAATATACACGGATAAAATGCTATGAAATCTGGGATTTGCTTCAACACAGTCACAGTGAGAATAAGGAGGAGTGAATGAAAGTATGGATGAGGAAGATTAACCTTGAACTGATAAGTGCTAAAGTCAAGTGCCAGGAATACTAGACTGAGACAAGTTCTCTTTTGACTATATCTGAAAGAAGAAACTTGAATTGCTGACATCCATTTAAAATTATTGAGAAAAGAGACTTGATGAGGATGAACTAATCACCTCTGGCTTTCTAAAATCTCTATTTTATTGGCTAGTTTTACAGAAAAACATTGATTTTTCCCCCCGTAAGTTTCATATTATGAAAACCCATATAATAAGAACACTATGTTTTCATATGGAAATTCAGTTTAAAATCCACTTAGGAACCACTTTGAAAAACTGGAGGAATATTACTTTATTTTGCTATTATAATATATGAATTTATCTTCAAGCTATATTTTATGGGTATCTATCAGTTTTAAACCAAACTTCATTAGGAATTCACAAGAGTTGGAATTAATTGATGAAAGTTACTCTTTAAGGTAATGTTAGATAATTTTTATCTTTTAAAAAATGTTTATTTTAGAGTTGAAATTAGCAGAATCTCAAATAAGTATCCTTCCCTATTCCACTTTTAAATATAAAATTAGAGGACTTTTGGTGCCTATAAGAACCCTGTAGTATTTTGGGTCCATTGTACCAGGATACAATAACACATTTAACCCAGATGGAGTATACATTTAGTTTCTTACAGCATTTTAAGTTTTAGTATTTTAAGTTTTAGTATTTCTATTACTTTGGCATTGTTTTGTGCAATGTGGTTAACTTAGGTATTAACTAATTTATGTAATTGGATTCATTTATTAATGATCCTAGACTATTATTTTCTAATGGTGGCCTGCCACTGCATGATCAACCTTTTTCATACTGGAATATTTAATTGATGCTTTTTTACTTTGTCTCTTCTTCTTATAATAACCATATTATGTTTTTCCCTTTTCTTTGAGTATCTCAAAGCCTAACTCCATGCTTTTTGTAGTATAATGCTTTTGCCTCTTTGTGTAATTGCACTATATCAAGTATTCATGATTGCAGGATGACTTCTATTATTTTACATTGGTCATTGACCACAAAATTGCATCACTGATATCAATCTGTTTGCCATTGACAGATACTGCACTTTTTACATTAATGCTCACTTTTTCTTTATGTTTTCATTTCATTAGATGTAAATTGCATTTACTTATCCAATTTCAGCTTTTTTAAGCTTCCTGATTCATCATTTCTTATTCTGCTCACAAATATTTTTTCTTAGCATTTGGCATTCTCAGACAAGCTGTTTATGGGTAACTGCTCATGTGAGGTGAACTATAATGAGGATAACATCCTTGCTTTAACAGAGAAAGAGGACCAAAATGAAACTCCACCTCCCATCTGGAAATTATTGACTCCCCTCCTACAAAATAGTGAATGTATCTTTTACTCAGTTATAGTCTCTTTTTCTTCTGTATTGCTTTGTAATGTAATTGTATGTGAATGCACATATAATTACAAACTTGTTGAAATGACCGTTTACCTCCTAATTGAACAGTATTAACAATAATCATCATCACTATTATTACTGAGTACTAATTTTGAGATAGATATGTTTGAGGGCTGCATATGTATTTAGACCTAAATTAGCAATTACTGAACATATTACTTAGTACTCTCATTGTCACTATTTTGCACAACTTTGTAGAGTGGGAGTTCTAACATAGGCATCTGACCCCAAGACCTGAGCAATTTTAACCACTCATATATATGGACTTTTAAAAAGAGCAATTAAGACAATGTGTTCATGATGCCAAAATAGCCAGTTGAAAATGTTAAATTAATACAAACCAGATTGTTCTTTACTGAGATAAAAAGAATAACTAACTGATCAAATTACATTATTTTCCACTTAAATCATTTTGTAGTACAAACACAATGTGAAAATTAGTTGCCATAATTACATTTTCTTTCTCTCTTTTGCATCATTGGCTCCTTCTTTTTTCCTTTAACTTCAAATGTATCCTTTTGCCTAGTTTTAGCATTAATTTCTTCTGAAAGCCCACATAAACGCACACACTAACAGTACATTAATTGGAAAGAAAATTGGGTTGGTTATGTGAACATGTGACGTCTTTTTATGAATTAGATTATTTTCTGATATTTTAAAATTTAGGAATAATAATGTATTTTAGAACACACAAACTTTAGATTTATGAAGAGTCTTACCAATTTCCACCCTGGAAGCTGACTCAAGGTAGTGTAGTGAAAGTTTTTGTAGGTGACCTGGCATCTGAGGCATAGGCTTTTGGTACTCATCACATGCTACTGTCCATCTCTGATTCCAGCTAAAAACTGTTTTGGGTCAAACAGTTCTGGGCACACCGGCAATACTCTACCATAAACTTTGTGCATTTCTCCATGCTTCTGCTTCAGGGCTTTCTCTGAAGCCAAAGGAGCTTACTCAGCTCTTGTGTCAGAGAAGCCTGGAAGGATAAGAGAATTACCTCCACCTGTAGCAACCTTCAAATAATAGGAGATAGGACAGGATATTGTGAATAAATGCACCAGCCTGACATCCTTCTGATGAGCAATTTTGAGGCACATTCTACAGAGTTTTCAGAAAATCCCCAGTAGAATTGATCCTTGGTTGCCCAGATCATTAACCAAGTCAATAGCATTATTGGCTTTTCCTTCCCTGTCTCACTTCCCATGCCCCCCCCCCCCCCTGCCCCCCTGCTTCCTGGGATTTGTCTCCCAAATAAATTACCTACATCCAAGTTCTAATTTTAGACTCTCTTTGGGGACAACCCAAACTAAGACAGGAATTTAAAATTGAATCTTCACTAACTCACAGAACCCAGTGTTCTCTTGAATCTTGCATTTTAATTTCTCATTTTCAATGGTACTCTAAAAATCATTTTAGCCCTATGTACGTAGTAGCATGATTTATCAGTTTCAGGGAGATGATGGACTTATGCATACCTGAAATGTACATTTTAATGCTTCAAATCTATATTTAAAAGTGAAAGCTTTAAAATCATTTGAAGAACATTTGTTACTGTATGTTTACCTTCTCTAACTATACATAGTTCACTTGTTAAAATCCCGTGATAAAGGAAGAAACATATTTCCTTAGCTTGACATTTATTCTGCAGGATGTTATTTTTTCCAGGAATTCTGTTTTATGGGACTATATTAAGAAAGTGTTGATTTGACATCTGTCATTATAGGTTTCATTTACTGTTTTCTTTGTGGTTTTTTTGTTTTTTTTCCTTTCTCTTCAAGGTCAAAAAACAGTATGTTCAGGAAAATCTCCCAGAGGTTATCAGTGGATTAGCAATATCACAGCCAACTTTCTCTCATTCTGTGGAGAAAGTATATTACACACATCTGCTCAAGCTTTTCCTTCTCTCCAAGGTGCTAACTTAGTTAGTATTTAGTGAGTAAAAAAAATATATATTTAAAATTTGGAAAAGAAATGAACAGGTTTATTTCTTTTTCTTTATTTTATCCCTCCCAAAACATGACTTTGTGAATATCTGGTATTAAATGACCTTTAAGGGTTAACATTGATTGCCTGGTGATATGTATTTATTTGGAACTTCATAAACATCAAGGTTGTAGAGGGGAAAAGTAAAGCCTGGGGATCTGAATTATCTCTGAAAGGTATTCTAAAGCTTTATGCAAATATCCATGACTCCTTTCTATGGTCAGGTCTCCTAGATGAATATGTGTATGTATGCTGGGTAGATTGTCTGCTTCCTAAAGTGCTTTTGTTAACACCATAATTTTAAATTAAGTTTTTCAGAAAGCTGTTCCTGCTGTACATTTTGGCATCTAAGATTAGGTCAATGGCCATAAATCTTGTTTATGTACTTAATGCAAAGGAGATACTGCTGTCTTGGGAATCGTGTGAGCCAGATTCCTTACTTTGCCCCTCTTACAAGATATTGACATATAAAACAAAATGCACCCATTTTGTTTTGCATCTTTCTTCATTTAAAACTTTAAATAAAGAATGTTTATGCAGGGTTCTTCTTCATTCATAAAAATGGAAATCACCCTTAGTGTCTGCATGAGTAGGCTTGTATTCTTGTTCACGTATTCAACATGATAGATTGGCCCATAAAATCTTTACATTTGGCTTGTGCAGCTGAGTTCATGGCTGAATACAGAATGATAAAGAAGCTCTAGCATTTTGTAGAAAGCAAAGAAATCATGCCTTCTAGATGGCCCTTAAGCTAGCTTATAACTGCCTGGAAATCAACTAGAAATGTATAATCAAATTTGTCATTAAAGTCGTGGTGTTTAATGTAAATCTTTGGGGCATGATCTATAAATTAATGCAAAGAGATTCTTTAACATTTATTTGGTTTTCATTATATTTGCATGGAAGTCTGCCAATTCAAACACACAAATATATATACCTTTCTATCTATCAGAAGTTAAAATAGAAATGATGGATTGTGTCACTGACCAGTCCAGCAGCCTATTTCTTTCAACACATTACTGTGTATTTACTGTGTTAGCTATATTGTTTTCAATTTCTGGCAAAATAGTCAGTTTTTGATCCTGGGTAGAAAATGTCAGTACTCACATTTCCTGTGGGATTTTGGCCTTTTTGTGAAAAGGTAGGGGAGAGCTAAATGAATTACGATGCTGTCATCTGAAGAAACCACAGTGCATTTCTTTGCCAAATTTTAGCACAAACAGAGCTGATCATCTGCTTGTACAAGCCTTTCCTTGAACCCTACCAGCAGTTCATTAAGGCTTCTGCCCGTTCTCTTTCATGCTGTGAGAATATAACATACAGAAGTCCTTTTAACCTTCCCTCTGCAAGGTTAATTGATTTAATAACACCCAAGGAAGAGACATTTTGCTAGAGGAATTTAGAAATATAAATTCAAAATTTAAGTACTTAAAATTTCACAACTGAGCTCAAATAATATTAAAATTAAGACTAAGCTGCTTCTCAATGCAAATAGCTTAAGGAGAATGCTTATGTATTTTATTAATTTCTTGAAAACTGACACTGCTGTCATCATTCACAATTTTATTTCCCTACATTCTGTAGAAAAATAAATATTACCAAATGGCATTTGTGTGTTATAATCTTAGAAATCAATACATTCTGAATATTAATAATAGCTAATGTACGACTAATGTGCATTGCAACATCTGATGTTATAGTTTAGCATGGTTAAGTGCTCCTCAATAACCATTAGTCCAAATTTTCTCAAATTTTTACTGACCCCTACAGAAGTGTCTTTGTCTGTTATTTTCCTACCTACTTGCAACAACTCATAGAAAAAATAATCTCAATATCAAGAATTTTGATCTATGAAGACTCTTCTTCAGTTTTAAGATTTAACTTCAAATCATCTTTCTTGATAAATAATTTTAAGTCTTTGTCTCTTCTTAGTAACTTTTTCTATCATCATCTTTTCTTCTTTTGGCTAGTCACATCCAGTCTTCCTATAACATTCATTTAGCAATACTTTTTAAGCACCCTTTCTGTGTCAAGTACTATGCTAAATGCTGAACTCACTGCAGAGAATGAAATAGACATTTTCTGCCCTTCAAGATTTAAAGTTTAGTGGGGAAAATATATGTAATTATACAAAGTAGATGAGAGAGAGAGACAGAGAGAGAGAGGGCACCTAACAGACTTTTGCATTCCAGGTGTCTAGGGAATTACTAGGTGAAGATGGAAGAAAGATGAAGAAAAATAGTGCCTCTCTTAAGTTACATTTTAAGGCCTAGAAGAAAGAGATAGTATGATGACACAAAGAACTTGAAAATAGTGGCAAAAATTAAAGCAGAAAATTATTAACATAAATCAACCTACAAGCATATATTGAGAGTGTAGTGAGTGTGGTGCTGTTGTACCATTGAGATCCAAAGACGACTAAGCAATAGGTCCAACCCTCAAAGAGCTTATAATTTACTGACAATAGTGTGTTCAATTTGTATTTATGGATTGAGATTGTGATTTTTGGCAGGAAAAATGAGAATTATACTTTCATTGCATGAAGACTGTCTCAGCTACCTTACCCACACAAAAGGCAGCGGCTTGCAAACTGTCCGTATGTTTCTGCCCAGACATGACAGACCCTACATTTTCACAAGGAGGAAATATGGAGCTCCTCATCCTTTCTCACATTTCTGTTTGCCTAACTTTATCCAGGTATGTGGAAGTTTTGATGGTTCACATTACACTGAGAATGAATGAACTAAACAAAGAAGTCTCTTAAGAAGAGTTTAAGTAAACAAAATAGTCATCGCATTATTCTGTTATCACTGGGAAGGTTCACAAGATCATCTGGTCAATAGGCAGATAACTAGGGAGTTAAATGGTCAAGGACTAAGTTAGTTAGTTTTGATGTAGTTAAGTAGAGAGTCAAACTTTAGGGTGCGTGCTCGGGCTAAAGTCACTCAAAATACTCTATTCATCTAGCAAAACTTAGGGTTAAAAATCCCTGAATCAACGCAACTGTCTCATTTTTCTAGATTAGAAAACTGAGGCCTACAGAAGTTAGAGACCAAAGTCTCACATCAAGTAAGCAGCAGAGATGGGACTAGGGCCACTTCACTGACTCTCAATATTGTTTTAAAAACTTTTCTAGAGATTTTATTCAGCACTTTTGAGGTAGTAAGACTATATTTGATTTCAGGAAGTCAATTTTAGAAAGCCTTTACAAAGCAGATTACAACTGCTAAGCAATAACTAAAATGTATAATATGCTGCAAAAACTGGCAACATCTTTAATTGTATTACAAAATAAATGCATAACCGGTACAGGTTTCAGAATACAAGATTAAGCCAGATTTCTTTTTTTTTCCTCTTTTAATTTTTATTTTAAAATTGTGGGGTACAACTCAGGGTTAGGTACACAAATATTCATTGTGCAGGTACCCTTATTAATGAAGTGTGCACCCCTTCCCCAGGCAGTTGTCTACTACTGTCAATCCCACCTCCCCACCCCCAACCCCCCACCAAGTCAGCTTTCTTACATGGAAATATAGAACATTTTATAGGGCCTTTGCAGTTCTTCTCACAAATACTGACATGGCTTACTTCTTCAGGCTCCTTACATGTCACCTTCTCAGCAAGGCCTTCCCTGGCTACTCTAATTATGAATACCACACACCTATTCTCATGCTTCCTCTACTGTTTCCTAAATGCCTGTTGTCATAAATGCCTCTTTAACACTCATTCCTAACTAACATGGGATATTTTTTCTTCTTTAGCTTTTCTTACTCTCGTCATCCTCAGCTAGAACATAGACCTCTTGGGATAGGGAGGACATGGTAAAGATTCTGACATGCTGAAGAGGCTCAATGAATTCTGCATAAAACACACATATTTTGTCACTTGCAAGACAATTTGGCCAATTTTTAAAAAAATTAAAAATAGGCAACTTCTTTCAGGTCCCCTCCTGCTGTGGGAGCATTTCTGTCTTCCTAATAAATCCTACTTTCAAAAAAAATTAAAAATTAAAAATAACTTAGGAATTATGTAGATAACTTAGTATCTCCATATACATATTTGAGAAAATCAGTTAGTTTTAGCAGGTCGTTAAATTGTGTATTTGACAAACAGGAATCAAGCTTTATTTGGCTGTTTTCAAGAACAATGATAAGCTGTGAAAGCTATTTTTATGTGTGGATATGAAAAAAATTGAATGTCACAGAAGGGCACACAATACAAAAGTAAAGGTGGGAAATAGAGTAAGTCTACATATGTTCAACTTTAGAAGATACTGACAATTTTCTAACATTTCCACTTCTACCAGCAATGGATTATTTTTGCTCTACATTCTTGCCAACACTTGGTACTATTGGTGTTTTTGTTTTGTTGTCTATTCTAATTGGTATGTTGTGGCATCTCATTTTGAGCTTAATTTCTCTAATTACTTATGAAACTGAACATGTTTTCATCTATTTATCAGCCATTCCCTCGTAAAGTGCCAGTTTGTCTCTTTTTCTATTGTATTATCTCTCCTTTTTTATAGTTTACAAGATTTCTTTACGTATTCCAGATCTGAAATCTTTGTCAAATATTTTTGTTGCAAATACCTTTTCCCATTCTGTTGCTTTCCTTTTCAGTCCCTTAAAGGTATCTTTTAAGTGCAGAATTTGTCAATTTAGTGTAATACAACTTATCACTTTTCCCTTATGGTTAGTGCTTTCAATGTCCTGTTTAAGAAAACATAAGTCCATCACTCTATAGAAAAGATAACTGCACATGTATGTTTATTGCAGCATTGTTCACAATAGCAAGATTATGGAACCAACCATGCTGTCCATCAAAAGAGGACTGGATTTAAAAAATGTGGTACATATACACAATGGAATATTATGCAATGGAATATTACATATACACAATGAAATATTATAAAAAAGACCTGGATGGAATTAGAATTCATAATACTGAGTGATCTCTCACAAAAACAAAGATCTGAGTATCACATGTTCTCATTCATAAGTGGATCTTGAACAACTATTGTAATACTCTAAGAAAAGGATTGACAGTGACGGGAAACTACAGGGGGGCAGGGAGGGTAAGGAAGGTGGGATTAACAGTAATCAATATCTGTCTGGGGACGGGGGGCATACCTCATCAGCAAGGGTACCTGCACAATGCATATTTGTATACCTAACTCTTAACTGTATCCCACAATTTTAAAATAAAAAATATGTATATAAAAAAAGAAAACATATGTCCAAGGCCATGAAGAAATGTTATGATATAGTCTAGAAGGTTTATTGTTTACCTTTTACATTTAAAACTACAGTTTCCTCCCTCTCCCACTCTTAGTTGATTTTTGTGTATGGAGTGAGCTAAGCTTCAGATTTTGTGTTTTCCATATGTATATGCAATTGAGCCAACATCATTGACTGAAAAGACACTTCTTTCTCCAGTGTTCTGTAGTGTTACCTTTCCTATAAATTAAGTATTCATATAACTGTGACTCTTTTTTCCAAACTCCTTGATTTGTTCTGTTGGTCTGTTTGTTTATCTTTCTTCTAGTACCACAGTGTCTGATTTACAGTAGCTGTAAGTCTTGATATTCAGTAGAATAAATCCTTCAGCTTAGTTCTTCAGTATTATATTAACTTTTTTAACCCTTTTAATTTCCATGAAAATTTTAGCATCAGTATGTTAATTTCAACCTCCTCCCCCCCAAAAAACCCACCTGGAATTTAAATTAGATATAAATTAAAAATATAAACTAATTAGGGGAGAATTGAGATTTCTGCAATACCGAGACTTCTAATTCGTGAACTTGGTATATACTTTATATTAAGAGCTTTTAAAATTTCTAACTTAATGTAACTGGGAATTTCAGGAATGTATAAAGCAAATAGCATGACAATGTCAATCCAAGATTAAAGACAGCGGTAAACCAAGTGGGACAAGTTTTGTCTGTCTGGTCTATTATTTAATTATAAGTGGTAGAACAATTCTATCAGCTATTTGCTCTCAAAGCAGCCCAACCTACCATGTAAACTCAGGCCAAAGTGACAAATACATGGTTCTAACTCTGGAGGAGAGATTCCCAGAGGGAGATTTAGTTCCAGAAACATAACTAGAGGTCACCTCACAAGAGAAGGCATGATTATAATCAAAAGATAAATGACCCACATGAACTGGGCTGACAGCATGACCAGAGACCACATATTCAAAGCCTACACTCAGAACCAGGAGAGAAAAGATTGCCACTGGAACTGCAAGCATACATTAGAAATAGTAATAATCAGAAATCTAGGTGTTTAATCCATAAATAAAAGCTAATAGTTAAAAATCACCAAACACAGAGGAAAGCCAACACAGGCACAAAAGAGAGGTATCAAACAAACAAACAAAAATTTTACTTTTCAGGAAGCAGAGTTAATATGGGAAGCAAAAGAAAACTAATTATTATAATTAGCATTAGATAAATCAGGGAAGATGTATCTGTCTTAACAAAACTAGCTGCTATGAAAGTAAAACAATTATAAGTTTAAATGAAACAAAATCTTAGTACTTGAGATGAATAGTAGAAAGACCAGAACTAAACATTAGCTCACTGAGCTGAACAGTTGAGCTAAGGAACTTTTATATAACCTGGTGCAAAAACCACAGAGAGATGGAAAAAACACAGAAATTTGTTGCATCTGGTACCCTTTATTTGTCTTTTTTGGATTTGAAGGTTTTTCAGCTTCACATGTGATTGTACATTTATGTTCACTCTTTGAGAGATGGGGAGAGGAAACATTTGAAGTCACAAAGAAAACTTCTACAAAGGATTGAGAATAGCAGAAGTAGAAAATTAGAAGGTACAGTGGTTTTGTATTTAGGTAACTGATGCACTTATCTTTGTTCTATACTTCATCCTATTTTTGTTGAGTTTAAGGAAAAATGGAGTCTACTTTTTTCTCCTATTCATCCTATTCCTACAGTTAGCAATGTCTATTTGTAATTCTTTTGAAAGATGCCTTATAACTTTATGCAATACACATATCTCTACCAATGTAGCATCTTTAGTCATTCTGTGTTGTCTCCTACTATAAAAATGAGGAGTTAGCTAAATTTTATTTAATATTTACTGTGTGTCAAGTACTATATTAACTCATTTATCCTTACAACATTCCTGTGAATCATGTACTATTATCATCCCCATTTTACATATGATGAAGCCAAGGCACCAAGAAGTTAACTAGGTCAAGTTTACACAACTAGTCAGTTGTGATATACACTCAAGCACATTGGCTTTAATACCCCTGTCTTTAATCACTTTGCAATATGACTTCTCCTCAGGTCAGTGATAGACCTATATTAGAAATCTGTTATTGGAGAATTATGTAAGAATATAGGCACTTTGCTCAAGCTACTTAACTATGAAATTTTAAGTGAGAAATTTAAATGTGGAAATTTGTCATGTTATAAAATTAATTCCAATGGAATTCTGATCGCAATGGTTTCTCAGTACTGATGCTCAGCAAATACGACTGAATGGATTCTGATGTTGCATTTAGTTTCTTACTAGTAACTGTGAAAATAATTTCCCTGTATTGTTAAAGCAATTTTATGGTGGAATAACTTTAGACCATTAATCCTTACTTATAAATAAATTCACCTTGGGCGAACAATATATAAAGATAAAATGATACAGCTTAAAGTGAACAATAGGCTTTTATTAAAGTGTCTAAATGTGGCAGTAACTTAAGAGGTCAGCTGGCAACTGCATTGTTTTGGAAAGCTACTGACTTTGGGAGCAAAGTGATGTTGACAAAGTCACCTCTACTGTTCAGATTTGGAAGTTTGATGGCATCCTGTGCTCACTCTGTAAACAAAAATATCTCAAGAAAAAAAAAGGAAACAAAATGTTTTCCCCTCCTTCTCCAAGTGGCACACTCTCTTGGCTATAGTCCCATAAATATGTTCATTGAAACAAAACCAAAAAGATATTTAAAGTCAGACATAAAATCAAAATTCTCTGTAAGAAAGCTGATTCAAAGGCATTCGTAGGAAAATGGCATGTCTAAAGCCTCTAATACCTTAATAACATCATCCTTAAATGGATTTTGAAATGCCGTATTCAGAACTTGACCTTAACTTTTAAATAATTCGATTTGCTTACTTTATGTCTCCACTATATAAGACCTGACAGGGGAAGGTTTAAGAATCTTCTCAAACTCATCCATGAGCATTGTCTTCATTAGTTTTCCTTTGTTCTTTCATTTGCTATTTAATAGCATAATATTTGAATGAAAATGTTAAACATTCCATTTCAAAGACATTCTTAAATTCATTCTGAAAACTGAAGAGAGTTTTCATATTTTGTTTGGGTTCCTGCAATCAAATAGATGTAACCTGATATTGGCATGATACTCAGGGGCATATAACAGAGTTCAAAATACAGGAACAAGTTGACGATCTGGTAGTTGTTTTTTGTTTTGCTTTGTTTTGTTTTGTTTTTTAGCCAATCAAGAATTGTCCCAGAAGATAGAACAGACAATTTGGAAAACACGGGAGAAAAATTGAGAGGCAAGAAAATTTGAGGAGGTCCCACTTCCAAATAAACAGAACATAAATAGGTGGCGGGGGAGAGATAATTTTTGAAAATAGAAAAATATTGTCCTTAGTTTTAAAAAGGCATGATTATTCAATTAAAACTCCATGCAAAAATGTTCTTAAGATGTTCTCAGGGTGATATTCTACCCTCCAAGGAAAATGAGAAATGTAATGGTACATAAAGAACAATGAGAGGATATTTTAACTTATATAAGTGTAACATAACCAAAAATTAGTTGAAGATAGTGGCAGTACAAGTTGAAAAGTGGGAATAAATGTGTCTATTCATTTATCTAGAGGAATGAAATAATATTGAGAGGATCTCTTTTAGAAAATCCACTCAACTACTTTCTTTCTTCTTATTGAAGTATTGCACAGAAAAGAACACAAACCAATAATACAGCTTAATGAATTTTTACAAAGGAATCACACCTGTGTAACTATTACCTAGGTCAAAAAATATAACATTATCAAGACCACAGAAGTCCTCTCTTCTGTTTTGTGCCCTTCCCAGTCACTTCTTTTTCCTTTCCAGAAAGTAACCACGATTCTCACAATGAATACCACAGATAATTCATTTTGTTTTTGAACTCTATGTATTATGTTCTGTATGCCATCTTTCACTGTATTTCACTCAACAGTAAGGTTTTGAATTCATCCACATTGTACTATGAATATTTAGGGGTTTTCTTTTCTTTATTCTGAAGATTATTTCATTGTGTGGATATGCTACACTTTATTTATTTATTAGATAATGAACATTTGGGTGTTTTCTGGCTATTAAAAATGTTCCTGCTCTGAAAATTATTGTACAGCTCTTTGGTGAAAAATATGTATGCTCTATTAGTAAGTAGAATTACTGACTTTTCAAACATGCTTAAAACAACTTGCATTCCTACCAGTTGCGTATTCTAGTTCCAATTGTTTGGAGCCTCACTAACGCTTTGTAACATCAGTCATTTTAATATTTGCCATCCTAGTGAGTATATATAATGGTATCTCATTGTATTTTTAATTTGCAGTTCTCTTATAACATATTTTCTGACCATTTGGACATCCTCTTTGGTAAGGTGCCTGTTTACTCTTTTGCACATTCTTTTAAAGGATTATCTACCATAGTTTTTAATTGATTGGTAAGAGTTTGCTTACTGTTTTAGATGGATGTGAGTTCTTTGTCAGATATGTGTGTTGCAACATCATCTTCAATACTGTGGCTTCCCTGTTCATTCTTTTAGTGATGTTTTTTGTTATTTATTTATTTATTATCTTTTAACGTTAAAGTTTTCTATGTTTCATTTAAGAAAAATCTTTATCTCACGGTCATAAAGATCATGTTATCTTCCAAAACAGCATTGTTTATCTTTCCCATTCCAAATATGGACTATAAACATTTTTAAAAGATTGAACCAATGTCTATGCCAACTAAAACGTACATGAGAATTCAATTTCCTCACACACTTGCCAAAACAACCCAGCTGGCTACTATTAATATCTTTTATCCTCTCCCTGTTGATTCATTATCTGTAGCAGAAAAGAAAACCAAGAATGTAACAACACCTGAACAGACCATTTTACAAGATATTGTCTATCTCTCAAACTCATTTAAATTCCAAAGGGCTATTTACCAGTTAATCTCTTTTCTGGGATCTGTTCATTCTCCCTAGTAATCATTTATTGCCCCTCAACAGAATTTTTCTGCCCCCCTCCGCCATAATCTGTTTTACCAGGATCCAAGTCCCTATTTTTTCTGTAACCTCAAGATAGTATAAAAGCACCCCTTTGGTGGATTGGGTCTTCATTCTGAAGGCTCTCATGTATACACAATAAATGCAGTTGTATGGCTTTTCTCCTATTTAAAAAAAAACCAAAAAACTTTTATTTTTACCAGTATGGTAAGTGAAGCATAGTTTTCCTTAAATTGTTGCTCAAATTTACCAGATATTCAAGGCATACAATAATAATCAAGAATACTATAAACATCCACATAAAGATATTATTGTTAAAACACCTACGTATCAATAACCAAGTTTTTTTTTAAAAGTACAGGTTAGTTGAAATAGTCTTCTAAACTCAAGAGGTCAACACTTTGAAAGTTGTCAATTATCTCTTGTTTATAAAGTTGGTGTGATAACAGATTCTAACAAAGTTACTTGCAAAGTGATTTTTCACAAGTTTCTGTCTCAAATTATTTTGAGGATGAGAGGTTTTATAAGTACATGAATAAATAAAATTTCTCCAATGAATTAATTTCAGGATAAAATTATGTTACTTTTTTTTTTAAGAGTAGAAAAACAGGTTTATTGAGTAGGCCACAAAGGGGACAGTGGGTAGGACAGCAGTAAGGGAGCAGTCTGATAAAAATTATGTTTCTAAGGGGAAATTGCCCAGTTAAAAATGTTTGGTATTAAAGAGTCATAAACCTGAATAGTCCAATGAAATACAGCAATGAGAAGGATAATTGATAATGAACTGAAAAGTAATAGAGCATATCTTGATGCTCCTTGGGTAACATTCCTTGAAATGTTTACCCAGTATAGACTTGCTTGGAGAAAAGGAGATTGGCCACAGTATCAGATAATCTTCAACCTCTAGAAGCTATGGATGACAGTAGAAGTCTCAACCCACCTCTTATCTGCTTCAGTTTGGAGGGTAGCTGCATGTAAGCAGGATACCTAGTATTCACAGAATGGTAGTGCTGGGATGTCAATGCCCCTAAAACATCAGGAGTAGAAGCCACCTCACCGCACATGTTATTAGCAGGCAAAGAAACCAGTCAGGTGTTGCCTACAGATGAAGCAGGAAACCTTTATATCCAGCACATCCTCCTCAGGGAATAGATTTGCATTGGGAACACCAAGTCCCAGAGGCGAACCTATTTTGTTTAACATATGAGTTCCAGTTTAAGCTATCTCTTCTGCTGTCAGGGATTATTTAAGCTGCAGATGTGAGTGAAGAAAATTTCTAATCCTCTTCATTACTTCTAGGCCAGAAGAAGTTGTAGAAGGATTATGACATGGGAGCTTCAAATCTCTTGCTTCTTGGCATTATCCTGTGTCTCCTACTATAAACCCTATTGGGCACCATAGTTATCAGGGGACCACCAAACAGAAAAAGCAAGAGCTCATCTGAGCCAAATTCTGCTCTTTAGCAGAATTATTCTTGAACTAAGAAAAAAGTAACAATATATTTGTCTTTGAAATATACCAAAGAATGAAATTTTGCAAAAACTCAATGTTTCATAATTCTTGCAGCAAGAAAGTTCTGATCTTATTTTTGACCTCCGAAATTGCTGTTAAATCCACTATAAATGATAGTTTGCACAAATGGGATTTTAAAAAAAAGATTTTAAGACTGAATTTTTAATACTTGCTTAGAGATGTGCCTTTTAACCTTTTGTCTTTGATTCACTTTTATGTACTAACATGCATGTCAAGTCATATTGCTTTTAGAATAATTTTAATTTATTTTCTTAATACTTTAAGAAAAAATATACCAGTGAAGGTTGAATAAGTGAATTTAACAGTTCCCAAAGAGAATGGATCCAATATCCCAAGAAAGGCTGCTTGTTGGCATAAGAGGCAAACTGATTATTGTATGACTTGATTTTTTTCAGTGTGTAAATGAAATAATATGAATTTAGAAATCAACTAAAGATTTTCAAATGGAACTCTTAGTAAATTATTTTGTTTTCTAGCTATTTTCTTCTATTCTAAGTAGGTAATATAGATATTAAATCCTGTTCACTTTATTCACTATACTGATGATTAGTAGCTCAGTTATTTTGTAAGCATTCTTTGATTATAATTCTCAATTCTAACTGAAATACACTTAAAGAGGGGAGAGAGAGACTTTCTCTCAAGTCCCTTAGCAGTGGAGTCCTGTAAAGTTAATGACCATCCTGGGATTAAGTTTATCCCAAGAATTTTACTGCCCTTTTCTTTTTTATTACTGATATTTAGTCTTGTCAGATGTGATTTTTCTGCCTTCTTGCTTCTTTATCATGTTAAATCCTTTTGATTTTTAGTTCCATGGAGATTTATCTCATTTGTTTTCTAGGGCTTTGGAGAAAGTAAGAGATAACAATATATGAAAACAATCAGCAACCTTTAAGAAAATGGTATTTATCTTAACTCTGTAGTATTTGCAAACTATCATTTATAGTGGATTTAACAGCAATTTCAGAGGTCAGAAATAAGATCAGTTTGTTTTTATTGAAATTTCAGTTATGATCTCCTTTTCTACTTTGGCTATTGTTCAATAAGGAGTATGAAATTAAAAACATTGTGATTTTTCATTGGAAGTATTAATTCTAAAATAAAAGTTAATAAATTGTTTCTTCTATAAGGTAACATTTTAAAATGCATTCATTGATTTTGTCTTATTAATGTGAAATTTATGAAGAAAATATTTTGATGAGTCACAACTTAATGATTTTACAAAACCTAAAATTTAAGGTCATACTTTGGTTTTTAAAAAGGCTAAATCGTGATAGCTTTAAAGTCTATTACTGGAGGAGTCTGATGTGCTAAAAGTATAATAAACTAAGACCCACAGACCAAAGCCAACTTGCCACCATTTTAATATTACCTATGAACTAAGAATTATTTTTACAAATCAACATTTGCAACTAATTTGATATTAGAAAATACTAACTTTGAACTCTCATTAAGCAAAATATTCCAAAAGAAAAAAAAAACTTCATTCTCATTAGTAGACACATTTTTAAATGTACTCGTATATTTTGTCAATAAAGCAATTTATTCTCTACACTTCGTTAGAGTTTCTGTTATTTTCTACATAGTGTCTTCAATTTTGCCTCTCAGTCTGCAAAACCTAAAATATTTACAATCTACTCCTTTACAGACAATGTTTACTGACCCCTGCATCATTTCATCACCAAATGCTACTATCACACAAATCTAGTATCAAGATGGAGTATATTTTGCATAAAATCAATTCAAGATATCATTAATACTTTTCGTATATCGTTTCTTCTGTAGTTACTATTACATCTAAGGGATTGGAATTGAAAGACAGCATTTTGACCCATCTCTACATAAAAAACATGAATAATTACTTAGCTATTAACTCTGTTTATGTGACCATGTTCAAGTCTGCCTGCCTGTAAGGTATCTAACTATTATTGTTACGTGAAGGGAGAGTTGCCTGAATGCCCAGTGCCAGGCACTTTTCTGGTTAGCTCCATAAATCCTCACTCAAGTTTCGTGCTCTAATATCTTTGGCTCTAAAACCTGCCCTTTATCATGTTCTCTCCCATTGGTAGAATGGCTATGTTTTTTCCTACTTGTGTGGTTTTAGTGTTTTCTAACATGAATTATTATCACAGATTTCTTTTATTCCGTCAGTAATCCACATATGGAGACACATGGTCACAATAAGGCTTGAGAAGTAAAGGAATTCTGGGCTATAAGGAGAGAAAAAGTAATATTGGAGAGTGGCATTGGCAGTGAGGTGAAAAAGTAATCTTCAGAGAACTAGTACACCCTTCCTCTTACTCCTTCAGCTCTCTTCTATACCTCTAGTCTATACTGACTTTCATTTTCTTCCTTCCTTCCATGCTTTCATCTTCTTTTTTTTTTTTTTTTTTTGAGATGGGATCTTGCATATCACCCATGCAGGTTTTGAACTCCTGGCCTCAAGCAATCCTCCTGCCTCAGGCTCCCAAATTGTTGGGACTACAGGTGTGTGCCACTGCACCCAGCATATACTCACTTTCAAATGGTATAATTTGGCCTTGTTTGTATTATTCTTGAAATAAATGGCTTCAGACACAGTTAAAAAACTGAACACCAGATATTTTTGTTGTTGTTTTGCCTGCATCAGATTAACCAAGGATATTTACTAATATTTGATTATATTTTCCAATTATTTTGAAATACTTAAACTTCAAGTTAAAAAAAGAAGAAAAGAAAAATGGTTTTGATCATATAATAGAAAATGCTTAAAGAAAATTTCAGCCATTTGATAGAAAAATCCCATTTTACAGGAAGTTTTCTAGAAATAGACATTCATTGAATTCTATACTAGAGAGATAAATTTTTAAAAATAGAGAAAGCAAAAAGACTTTTTCCTTGACAAGCTTAGAGATAAAAAAACTAATTCTATAAAATAACTCAAGAATCATCACAAGTAAATAAACAAAATGTAATTTACTGATAAGAAAATACTTTAATGCTCAGTAGACATGGGATAATGGAATGGTTAGAGTATTGTGGAATTAACCAGAGAAACCAGTACTTTCTTCAGGATCTCTTCTTTGTCCTAGGTCCATTTCTAGGTGGCCACAACTAGCAACACACACCTGTGGGTAAGCTACCGTATCTATACCAAGAAGTAGAGGAAGAGGAAGACAGTGACACAGGATATAAAAAGCTTTTTTTCGCATCAGCCAGAAGAAATCAGAAATGCTCATCTATTTCTCTACAGTTAAGGGCTCAAGCAACTTGGACATCACCAGCCACTTTACTATATAGGTAAACACTAAGATTATGATTTCCCGTACGTACCTCAATGGCTCTGAAACTAAGATGATATTTCTATTTTGTGCCCCAACTAACTGGATAAGTTTAACTCTCACTTCATGTTGCTTCCACGTCCCTGTTTCCTCAAACTTTGCCCTTTTCCCATCTTTTCCTTCCAATTTCTGAATTCCAAA
This sequence comes from Carlito syrichta, assembly GCF_000164805.1. Taxonomy (NCBI): domain Eukaryota; kingdom Metazoa; phylum Chordata; class Mammalia; order Primates; family Tarsiidae; genus Carlito; species Carlito syrichta. The sequence goes on along the minus strand of NW_007252914.1, from coordinate 1,049,148 downwards.
ATTATTTTTAAATCTTTGAGACTCCTACAGATTAACCTCTACATTGTAAAACCAACCCCCACTATATGTCTCCATTTAGACTAAGAAGGAATTGTCAAAGAGGTAGGAAAAGAACTAAGATCATATAGGACCATGGAATTGGTGGACTGTACCTTCAGAAAGGGGATCAGGGATCAGGAATGTTCCTTGCTGCAGATGAAGGCTAAGAAAACAACATAAGCTTGGATTGCTAACAGCCTCAGCATTGTCTTCCACTGTTTTCTTGCCATTTCTAATCAATTTCAGTGATTCTTTTTATCTCTGTCATTAGTAGTCTTTTCACTTCACTTTGAGGGAATTCCCCCTATTCCGCTACCTTCAGACTAAGGAGTTCTTAAAAAGGAATGACAAGGACAATAGTAGACTGAAGCCATAAACTCCATGGAAGGATTTTTTTTTTTTAAGGAGTGAGTCTATAGCAATGTTTATTGGTATTTTTGCTTAGAAGTTAATGGAGGATAGAAGAGAGGTGAAATGGAGGAAATCATTTTAGGATAGAAAAGATTTATCATTTATTATAGTAGAAAGAGCCCACAGAAGAAAGATTGGAAATGCAAAAGAGGGAAGGAGTAGCAGTGTGTGGGGGTGGTAGTATGCTTCTTATGCTGAAGCAAGATTGGAAAAGGAGATACTGGCTGAATTTAATCATTAGTGTTCTAGAGAGTTGGTATTAAGATGGACAGCTCCCATCTTGGTAAACTAGGAAGTGCCATCAGAATTCATTTATTTAGTTGCTCAGATCATTTAAGGAAAGTGACATGGAAATTTATACAATGGTTCAAGAAAACCGACTGAACATTTTGACAGCTTTTATTTTTTCTCCCTGCCAAAATTTAATTGAAATGACAGAAGAAATATGAAACAATAATAAATCCATAGCAACTTTAGAAAGCAGGAAAGGGTGCCATCAGCAGTGCAAATGTCTGGAAGATATAAAAGAAATAGGATAAGATGGATGGCAAATCCCAACAAAGTTGACCCTGTAACTCCATAGAGATGCAAAAGATCCTTCAAAACAAAAGTAACCATGAAAATAAGCCCAAATTATAGGCTGCAGGAAACTGGGAGAAACAGTCTATGTCTGGCTGGCCAGTTTATTAATTGTAAGGCAGTAGAACAATTTTACCTGTGCCCTGCTTACAAATCAGTTGACTTTCTCATGTACAAGATAAAGTCACAAGTATGGAAACCCAAATCTGATGTGGGAGATTCCCAAAGGAGCCTTTGATGCAGTAGAGTCTCCTCTGACTTATGGGCCCCCAAAGAGAAGGAAGTGTAAACATTCAAAGATATCCAAATCACATAAGCCAACCTGACAGTGTGTCCAGAACCTACGTAATCATCTTCACCCTCAGAGTCAGATGAACATGGTCACTTGAAATATGCTCCAACAAACCATCATACGAAGTGAACTATCACAGAAACAAAGAACTGAATACCACGTTCTCACTCATAAGTGGGCACTAATCACTGGTCATATGAGCACAAAGATGGGATTGGCAGATGTTGGACACTGCTAGGAAGGGATAGAGAGAGGAGGGAAGGGAGCACGTGGCAACATACTGGGTACCAGGTCCACTATCAGGGAGAGAGAGGGCCAGCTAGAAACCCAAACTTCACCTGCATGCAATTTACTTATGTAGTAGATTGTTATTTGTACCCCACAACTCTAAAATTTAATTTAATTTTAAAAAATAAATATGCTTCAGATACCACTGAAATAACCAACATTTAAGAATAACCAACACAAGCACAAAGAGGCATCAAACTTAACCAACAAAACAATGTAACCTTTTGGAAAAACAAAATTAAGTTGGGAAACAAAGACAATTTAAAATTATTTTACTTAACATTTTAGTGACATTCAAGTATATGATACATCTTTTAAAAAGCTTCTATGAAAATGAAATGAGTAGTGATCTTTTTTAAAAAAATCACTCAGTTGTTGAGCTGAAGGGTAGAAAAACAGAATAAAAATCAGTTGAGTGAACTGGGAGGTTGAATAGACTAATTTTCACATAACCCTATGTAGAATGGCATAAGTGAGAAAAGTGTAAGAATTTGTTGTACTTAACATCCTTTGTTTTCCTTTTTGGGCATTTGCAAATTCTCAGTCTTGTAATTATGTCTTAGTTTTTCTTTCCCAATCTCATGTTATATCTTCCAAAAATTCCCTACTGTTCCTCCTGTATACTGATAGCATATCTCTACCTCTGGAGGATTGCTAAAGATATTTTTAGATGTATCTTTTTACTGTTACTTCAGTAAAATTTGGAGGGGGTCAAGAAGTAAATACTTAAGTTCACTCAGTCATCTTGAACCACAATATAATCTTAATATTTGAGAAAAGAGTCTTTTCACATTCATTACCTTAGTTTTCTTTTCTTGTCTACAATATTTCACCCTTTTCTTTTATGTTTGACTTGTTTTTTAGAGTATGTGTAGAAACTATATTGCCAAAAGTACTTTTGTCAGTAGATTGCCATGTCCACCAGAGTGACACGAATATTGGAGATGGTCTCTCCTCCTGTAGAGATCCTGCATGTCCTGAGTATTTCTCATTGGGCACCTGCTAGTATATAATATACAGGATAAGCACTATATTGATTGTCTGATTAGTCCTTCAAGGTTAGCACACTTGTATAAAGTTTTCTTGTTTTTGTGGCAACCAAGTATGTGAAACAAGTTAACCAGCTGGCTTTTTTAAAATAACAAAGTTTACAAATAAAAACTTATGAGAGACCAGGCATGATCACTCACTCCTATAATACCAGCTCTTAGGGAGGCTGAAGTGTGAGGATTGCTTGAGCACAGGAGATTGAGATAAGCTTGGGCAAAAGAGTAAACACAGTCTCTAACACACACACACACACACACACACACACACACAGACACACACACACACACACGTGCCAGGCTGTGGTGTCATACTCCTGTAGCCCCAGCTACTTGGGATACTGAGGTGGGAGGATCACTTGAGCCCAGGAATTAGAGGCTGCAGTAAGTTATGATCATCCCATTGCATTCTAGCCTGGGTGTCAAAGGGAGACTGCATTTCAAAACACAAACAAAAAAACTCAGTTATTAATATTGACATCTTTAAAATGAGAAACCATGATGTAAGCAAAAGCAATTAAGAAAAACAATCCTGGGCTTCTGGGCAAGATGGCGATAGAAGAGGTCAGACTGTGAGAGTCTCTGAAAAAGCAAGTGTCCTTAAAGACTCTCTGTGTGAGCGGGTGTGTGCTGGTGGGTGAGTGAAAGTCTGTCTGAGGGGAGACTCGAGTTCATGCACCCGGGACTTTCCTCCAGAAGTGACTGCAACCCACCACAGCCCTGAGATTGGAGACTCAGGTGCCCAGGATTATCTGCCATTCTCGGGGCTCTTGAGAGGAGGCAGCAGAGAACAGCCACCCCTCACTACCTGGCACCCAGCCCACACCATCACCTACAGCAGTAGACTGGACCCAAACAGGAGGAACCAAAGAGAAGACAGGTCATGGAAATCTGGAATAAAGCCCCAACACCAGTGAAGAGATGTTAACATGTGCCATCTTCTCAAACCCAGAAATGGGCAGAGACCTGCATTTTTCTGGCCAGCTCCCCCTAGCCTCTATCTTGGGACCCAGAAGCTATCTTCTCATCAGACTTGGAGAGACACACCCCTCCCCTATGCTGAAACAGGTACAGATCTGAGTGGAAGAATTGACAGTAGCAGCAGTGATTAGGGTGAGTCTGGATTTAATCCATCCTCCTCCTACAGTAGTCAGTGGGGCATCTGACCCACACTGAGAGCAACCCTATCAGCCTGAGAACCCTATCTGCCCTGAGAGTGGAGAGGAGGGACTGGAGATCAGAGCCAATCACTAAGATGGAGACCTTTAAGAAACCTGAAGCTATAGTGCTTGTTTGTTTTTTGTTTAGTTTTTGCTTTGTTTTCTTCTCTCTTTCTTTCTATTCTTGTTTACATTTTTCTATTTGCTTTGTTTCTGTTATTTTAATGGCCTTTTTTTTTTTTAACATTTTCTGTTTATGTATGGGTATTTTTGAAGGCGAGTACACCAACAGGGGAATTTTTGTTTGTTTGTATGATTGCATGTTTTTGTCTTTTTTGTTTTTCTGTCTTTGTTTGTCTCTGTTTATTCATTAGTTGGTACCCTGTCTGTTTTCATTCTTTTCCTTCTCTCTCTCTCTACCTGCCTTTCATCTTCCTCTTTCTTTTTTCTATTCTTTTCCCTGTTCTTATCTCATTTTGCTTTAAGGGGGCAAACAGACAACCCCAATGCATATACAGATTATAAAGCAGTGGGAAGTGGGTTCCATGGAGCACACACACCTGTCAGCAGACACTGGGATCTGCAGTTAGCTTCTGAAACACAGTTCCCTCCTTAAATCTCAAAACAGCAAAAAGCAGAAAACACCACCCCTGGTCCAGCTTCAGAACTGAACAAAACTGGAGGATCAACATAAGAAGGAATAGGAGACTGAGCAAAAAGAAATAAAAGCTATCCCCTCATCACAGAACAACAGAATTAAAGAAGAGGTGAAAAAAGGAGGAGGAAAACCTACACAAATGTAGAAAAACCAAAGGAAGAATATGAGTCTCACACAGACCCCTGGAAGGTCAGTCACTGAGAATACAGAATTTGGACCTCAAACAATGAAGAGCTCCAGAACGACTGGTCTAAAACCACAAATCCAGATATCAAGATATTAATGGAATAAATAGCACTGAGGAGAGAAAAGAGAAAAAAGGAAGGCATTGATAACTGAGATAACAGCAATAAGGAATACAGTGAATAAAATAAATAACAAACTGATAGGCATGAAAAGCAGAATTAAACAAGCAGAAGAAATAATCTGAAAGCATGAGGACTAAAATATGGAACTAGCCCAAACTGTTAAAAACACAGAAAATAAGCTTTCAAAAACAGAACAAAACCTCTAAGAGATAAGCGATTATTTCAAGAGACTGAACCTAAGATTAATTGGGATCCCTGAAGCAGATAGAAAGACAGAGATCTCCCTAGAACAAACATTCCATGAAATTATCCAAGTAAATTTCCCTCATCTCATCAGTGATGTGACCATTCATATACAGAATTCAGAGAACCCCTGCAAGACAACAATGAGAAGACCAACTACTAGACATATACTAACTTGCCTACAAAACATAGGCATAAAAGAAAAAATCCTAAAGGCAGCAAAAGAGAAAGGTCAGACTACCTACCAGGGAAAATCAATTAGAATAGCAACAAACTTGCCTACAGAAACACGTCAAGCTAGGAGAGCTTGGAGCCCAATCATCAAAGTTATCAAAGATAAAACAATTTCAACCAAGAATTACCTACCCAGCTAAGCTAAGTTTCATCAGTGATGGAGAATGAAAATTCTTCTAAGACATTCAATTTCTAGGAGTTTACTCTACCTCCAGACCAGCTCTAAGAAACACTTAAGAAAGTATTAAACACAGAAGAAAGGAAAAAGAGAACAATAATGCCCTTCCCAAGAATCCAGGAAACAGATTGAAAACACAGATGAATCAACCCCAAAATCAAAAGAAAGACAACAAACAAATAAGCAAACAAACAGCAGCAACAACAAAAAACTCCATAAGAACCTCATGACTGGAATAAACTCTCACATCTCAAGAATTAGCCTGAATTTGAATGGACTAAATGTACCACTGAAAAGACACAAAATGACACATTGGATAAAATATCATGAGGTTACAATATATTGTCTCCAAGAGACTAATATTACCAGAAGGGACACTTAAAGACTCTGAGTAAGAGGATGGGAAATGAAATTCTAGGAGAACAGAACACAAAAGAAAGCAGGAATCATGATCTTAAATCAACAAAACACCCTTTAAGTTATCAAAACTTAAAAAATATATGCAAGGTCAACATGTAATGATAAAAGGTTCAGTCTGTCAACAAGAAATGTCCATCCTAAACATATATGCACCCAACATAGGATCATCAACTTTCATAAAGCAGCTTCTATGTGCTAAAAAAAAGATACTGACTTTACCATAGCTTGGGACTTAAACACCTCACTAACAACCCTAGACATATCATCAAGACAAAAAGTCACAAGGAGATCTGGAACCTCAATGTGATGCATGACCAGATGGACTTAATTGATATGAACTGAACACTCTACCTAACAACCACAGAATATGCATTCTACTCATCATCACATGGAAGGTAATCTAAGATTGACCACATCTTTGACCATAAATAATAAAGCATAAACAAATTCTATAAGATTGAAATTCTGCCATGCACCTTCTCAGACCACAATGGAAAAAAAATAAATATCAACACAGTAAAGTTCCCCCAAAGCCACAAAGACACAGACACTAAACACCATTATGCTAAACAACTCCTGGGTCAACACAGATATCAAGACAGAAATTAAAAGATAACTGGAAACAAACGAAAAAATGAAGAAACATCTTACCAAAATCTCTAAGATGCCTTGAAAGCAGTCCTAAGAGGGGAATTCATGTCTCTACAAACACACATGAAGAAAATGGAAAGATCACAAATTAACAGTCTAACAAATCACCTAAGGAAGCTGGAAAAGCAAGACTACCAAAACCCTAACTTCAGCAGAAGAATCCAGCCCAACAAAAATAAAAGCCCTAATTCAGGACATAGAAGACAAAATGATAATACAAAAAAATCAATGAAGCCAAAAGCTGGTTCTTTGAAAGGATAAACAAGATTGATGGAGCCCTAGCTAGACTGACCAAGAAAAAGAGAGAAAAAGCTCAAATAAATACAATAAAAAATGCAAAAGATCAAGTCACAACTTACCCTGAAGAAATGCAAAGATTATCAGAGATTACTATGTATGCCTGTATGGAAACAAACTCAAAAATCTCAGTAAAATGGAGAACTTTCTGCCATCACACAAACTCCCCAGGTCTAAAGAAGAAGAAATTCAGACCCTAAATTGACCAATAGCAACCCAGGAAATCAACTGTCATAAGAAAACTACCTACAAAAAAAAATCCCTGGACCAGATGGCTTTCCAGCAGAATTCTACAAAACATACAAGGAGGAGCTGATACCAATCCTATTGATAGTATTCTGGGTGATAGAGAAAGAAGAAACTCTCCCCAAATCATTCTATGAAGCTAACATCACATTGATACCCAAACCAAATAAAGATCCAACAAAGAAAGAGAACTACAGGCCAATATCCTTGATGAACATAGATGCTAAAATTCTTAACAAGATGCTGAAAACCAGATCCAACAACACATCTCAAAAATCATGCACCGTGATCAGGTAGGCTTCATCTGTTCAACATCCGCAAAACCATAAATGTAATTAAATACATCAACAGATGTAAAAGACAAAACCAAATGATTATGTCATTAGATGTGGAAAAAGCTTTTGATAAAATCCAGCACCATTTCTTAATAAAAAGCCTTGAACATCTAGGCATAGATGGAACATACCTCAAAATAGTAAAAGCCATCTACAAGAAACCCACAGCCAACATACCACTAAACAGACAGAAACTGAAACCATTTCCCCTGAAAACCAGAACAAGACAAGCATGCTCATTCTCACCCCTGCTGTTCAACATAGTATTGGAAGTCCTAGTTAGAGCAATCAGACAAGAGAAGGAAATCAGGGGTATTCAAACACGAAAAGAGGAAGTTATGTTATCCCTCTTTGCAGACGACATGACTCTATACCTTGAATATCCAAGGGAGTCTTTCAAAAACTTCCTTGCACTGAAAAAGGACTTTAACAAAGTCTCAGGGAATAAAGTATACATGCAAAAGACAGTCACATTCCTATTCATTAACAGTAAACAAACAAACCCAAATAAAAAGTGCAATCTCATTCACAATAGCCACCAAAAAAATGAAATACCTTGGCATCTTCCTGATCAGAGAAGTAAAGACCTTCACAATGAAAACTACACAACACTGCTCAAATAAATCAAAGATGACACAAACAATTGAAAAAATAATCCATGCTCATGAACTAGAAGAATCAACATTGTTAAGATGTCCATCCTACCCAAGGCAATCTACAGACTTAATGCAATATCCATTAAATTGCCAGCAGCATTCTTCTCAGACCTGGAAACAACAATACAAGAATTCATATGTTAACATAAGTGACCATGAATCACCAAAACAATGCTCAGCAAAAAAAAAAACCCCAAAAAACACAAAGTGGTAGGCATCCTGCTCCCAGATTTCAAGCTTTATTATAAAGCTACAATAATCGAAATAGCCTCGTTTGGGTACAAAAACAGGCATGTAGACCACTGGAACAGAATAGAGATTCCAGTAGCAAAACCTCAATTTTTCAACCAACTTATCTTCAACAAAGCCTCCACACCAACCACTGGGAAGAGAAGAACCTATTCAGTAAATGGTGCTAGGAAAACTAGCTGACCACATGCAGAAGATTAAAACAAGAACCCTACCTATCACCATAAACAAAAATCAACTCTAAATGGATCAAAGACTGAAACGTAAAATCTCAAACTATAAGAACCTTGGAAAATGCAGGACACACCCTTATGGAAATTGGAACTGGCAACCAATTCCTGATCAAAACCCCAAGTGCCCATGCCATAAGAGAAAGATAGACAAGTGAGACCTCAACAAACTGACAAGCTTCTGCAAAGCCAAAGAAACCACTGTGAGAGCAGGGAGACAGCCCACAGACTGGGAACGAATATTTGCCAACTGTATATCTGACAAAGGCCTAACATCTAGGATCTGTAAGGAATTCAAACATGCTGAAAAGAAAAAAACAAACAGCCCCATTATAACATGGGCAAAATATATGAATAGAGACTTCTCAAAAGAAGACAGAGGAGCAGCCAACAGATACATGAAAAAATGCTCAACCTCACTAGTCATCAAAGAAACGCAAATGGAAACCACACTGAGATACGACCTAATTCCAGTCAGGATGGCCATTATCAATAGCTCAAAAACAACAGCTGGTGGAGAGGATGTGGTGAAAAGGGAACACTTCTACACTGTTAGTGGTAATGCAAACTAGTACAGCCTCTGTGGAAAACAGTGTGGTGATTCCTAAAAGATCTACAAATTGACCTTCCATATGACCCCACAATCCCCCTACTGGGAATATACCTGGAGGAACTCAACTCACTCTATGAAAAAGATACCTGCTCATACATGTTTATTGCAGCATCATTTACAATAGCAAAAACATGGAACCAACTGTGCTGCTGCTCATCGAAAAAGGACTGGATAAAAAAACAAAAAGTGGTACATATACATGATGGAATATTATGCAGCCATAAAGAAGGACAAAATTATGAACTTCACAGCAACTTGGATGAGCTTAGAATTTATAATACTGAGTGATCTATCACAGAAACAAAGAGTCAAGTATGATCTTGCTCATAAGAAGACCCTGAACTACCATGATATTATAAGAAAGGGATTGGCAGTAGTGGGAAACTGCCATGGGAGGGAGGGCACACTTCATCAAAAATGATGAACATTTGTATACCTAACCCAGAATTGTACCCCACATATTTAAAATTTAAAAATTTAAAAAAAGAAAAACAATCCTACATAAAACATCTTATAAAATATATTTATATATGATTTCATCTAAAAAAAAGTTATTCCAAACACATTATATAAATTCATAATTAAATGAAAATAAATATAAACTTATTTTACAATACAGTTTTAAATGTTTAATATTCTTGGATCAGTTTCTGCAGTAGAAAACTTTTGGTAGCTCTTATGTGTTATATTATTAGTTAAGAACATGAAGCAAAGGTATTTGCTATTTTTGGTTATTGATTTCTATCTTAATTAAATGTTGGTCAAAGAATGTATTCTACTTGATTTTAGTTTCTTGATATTTGTTAAGGCTTGCTTTATGGTACAGCACATTATCAATTTTGGTAAATAATCCATACATACTTATAAAGAATATGTATTATATTATCATTTTGTGCAGTATTGTATATATGCCAATTAAGCAAAGTTTATTAAAAGTGTTCTTTAGATCATCTCTATCTTTTTTCTATATCTGATTTTTTCTTTCCTTTTTTTTTAAATCAGTAATTGAAAGAGGTATTTGTATGGATTTTTCTCCTTTAAGTTCTTACTTAAAGTTCACTTTTGCTTTAGATATTTAAAGGTATGTGAAATCAAATTTGGAATTATTTTATTTTCATGGTAGATTTTATTTTGTCACATGTTCTACTCTAATAATAAAATAGCTATACCAATTTTCTTTTGATTAGCATTTCCATAGCATATATCTTTCCATATTTTTATTTCTAACCTTTTTCCATTATTCTATTTATGGAATGTGTCTTATAAGTAACATCTAGTTGTATTTTTAATACAGTTTGAAAATATTTGCCTTTTAATTGGAGCAATTGCTTTTCATGTAATTACTGATATATTTGTGTTTATACTTATTATCTAGTTATTTTCTCCTTGTCTCACTTGTTTTATGCTCCTTTTTCTCCTTTTTTTTTACATTTAAAGTTAATTAGACATCCTTCATTATTCCATTACCTGCTTTTATTGTTTTATTAGCTATACGTTCTTTTACTGTGTTTTACTGCATACCCTAAAGAATACAAAATATTGCATGGATTTATTATAACTGAATAAAACTTTTCATATATTTACGCTCCTTGGATAATGCTAGGTCCTTAAATTTTTTTTTTAAATTATTACCATCCTTTGCGTTATTACTCATTTTAGTCCTACATATGTTTTATCCCCAGAAGACATTATAAGTACTTTTTTTTACAGTCAACAATCATTTATGTTTATTCATATGTTTTATCTTTCTGTCATATTTTAATCTTTCAGAATTTTATGTTTCCATTTGGAATAATTTTTCCTTTTGCCAACAGAACTCACTTTAGTATATACTTTAGTAAGGATATGCGGTTTAAGATTTCACTTGCTTTTTGTTAGTTTGGATATGTCTTATTTCAGTTTTTGGAAAATATTTTTGCTGGGTATAAAATTCTAAGAAGATAGTTTTCTTTCAGCAGCTTGAAGATATTATTCCATTATCTGTCTTTATTATTTCCTTTGAGAAGTCAATCATAATTCTTATTGCTATACTTTTGTATGCAAAGTATACTTTTGTCCTTTGGATATTTTCAGTTTTTTAATCCTTTGTCTTTGGTTTCATCAGTTTTACTGTGTTGCACCTAGGTGCGGTTTTCTTTGCCTTAATATCTTTCATTTTGGCTGGGCATGGTGGATCATGCCTATAGTCCCAGCACTTTGGGAAGCCAAGGTGAGAGGATTGCCTGAGCCCAGGGGTTCAAGACCAGCCTGGGCAATTTGGAAAGACCAAGGTGGAAGGATCACCTGATCCCAGCAGGTCGAGGCTGCGGTGCCCATGAGCATGCCACTGCACTCCAGCCTAGGCAACAGAGTGAGACTCCAACTCAAAAATACGTATCTTTTCACTTTGAACTCAAAAATATATATCTTTCACTTTGAAAATTCTTTGCCTTTATTTATTCAATTGTTCAGTCTTGTATTTTTTCTCCTATTCCCTCTGGTACTCCAGTTGGTTATACATTTTCAACAGTACCATATTGCAGCCATGGTATTTTCAGAATTTCCATTCTTTTTATTCTTTTTATTTTCAGCTCACATACTTTCTGGATTTCTTCTAGATCACTAATCCTCTCTTCAACTTCTAGTGTTCAATTTAACTTACCTGTAAGTTCTTAATTTCAATTATTTTTTTTAGTTCCAAGTTGCTGTCTGATTATTTATTATAAATTCCAGCTCACTAGAATCTATAAATTATTCACCAAATCATCTATTTTTAACATATTGATTGCAGCTTTTTAAAAACAGTTTTTATTGATGCATAATAGAAGTGCAGAGTTTGGGAGTACATACAATCATTTAAAATAGTCATATAATTTGTAAAGATCAAATAAGTGTGCTTGGACTATCCATCAGTTTAATTTTTTAATGCTAGAAACATTCTTATTCTCTTATAGCTATTTTGAAATGTATACTAGATTATTGTAAACTATAAGCTCTCTACTGACAACTGAACATTAGGTCTTATTTCTCCTTTCAAACCTTATATTTGTACCCATTAATCAATTTCTCTTCATACTCCACCCCCTTTCCTCTTTCATTTCTGGCTTCTGGTAACCCCAAGCCTATTCTCTATCTTCATGAGATTCACTTTTTTATTTTCTACATATAAGTGGGAATGTGCAATAGTTGTTTTTCTGTGTTTGACGTATTTTATTTAATATAATGACTTCCTGTTCTAGCCATGTTGTTGAAAATGATAGGATTTCATTCTTTTTTATGACTGAATAATATTTCATTGTGTATATATACCACATTTTCTTTATTCATTCATGCATTGATGGACACTTAGGTTGATTCCATATCTTGATTATTATAAATAGTGCTGCAATAAACATGGGAATGCAAGTATCTCTTTGATATATTTATTAATTTTGAATATACAGGGAGATCCAAAAAAACTGGAATTATCTTTTTGGAGGACAGCCCCCTTGTTCTATAGGCTTCCCCTACTAGGTGTGTTCTAGGAACTCATCTGTATCAGTGAACCAGCTAGTATTGTTGTGAGAAGCTGTGTCAGCCTGAGTTTTTTTTAGATTCTTTCAACACATTTGCCTATTTCATGATGGGTGATTTATGAGCACACCTACCCACACAGTGCTGAGTATTCAATGGTTGCTGATCAAAAACAACATGATCCTTTGCCCTTCCCTTCCTATTCAAATACTTGATCTCACCCCCAAGTGACTTTTTAAAAAATTTCCTAGACAAAATATCCTCAAAGGGAAATGTTTTGCCAGTGTGGAAGAGGTGAAACAGAAAATGGCAGAAACTCTAAAAGGCATCAAAATTGATGAAGTCAAGAACTGTCTTGAGCAGTGGAAAAAGTTTCTCGATAGGTGTGCTGCATCAAACTGAAAGTACTTTGAAGGTGACTGAAGTAAGAATCAATACACAATTTGTTATAAACAAATTCTGTTTTTTGGGATTCCCCCTTGTATGCCCCAAAGTGGAATTGCTGGACCATTATGGTAGTTCTATTTTTAGCTTTTTGAGAAACCTCTACACTGTTCTTCATTGTGGCTATACTAATTTGCATTCCCAACAACAATTCCACCATCCTCACCAGCTTGTCTTTTGGACACAAGCTATTTTGACTGGGATAGGTGATATCTCATTGTAGTTTTGATTTGCATTTCTCTGATCATTAGTGATGAACATTTTAAAATATATGCACTGGCCATCTGTATGTCTTCTTTTGAGAAATGACTATTCAAATTCTTTTTGTCTAGTTTTAAAATCAGCTTCTTTAGTTTCTTGATATTGCATTATTTGAGCTTTTCATATATTCTGGTTATTAATCCCTTGTGATATGGATAATTTGCAAATATTTTCTCCCATTCTGTGTGTCTCTTTACTTTGTTGATTGCTGCCTTTGTTGTGCAGAAGATTTTTAGCTTGACGTACCCCTCCCCATTTGTCTATTTTTTCTTTGAATATCTGTGCTAATAATATCTTAACACAAAAAATTATTTGCCCAGACCAACGTCCTGGACAATTTATCCAATGTTTTCTTCTAATAGTTTCATGGTTTCAGGTCTCAGATTCAAGTTTTAAATTCATTTTGATTTTATTTTTGTGTATGGATAGCTTTGTTCACAGATGACATGATCTTATACTAAGAAAAACCTAAAGACTCCACCAAAAAATGGTTAGGACTTATAAATTCAGTAATGTTGCAGGATTCAAAATCAACATACTAAAATCACTAACATTAATATACACCAGCAGTGAATAATCTGGAACGAAATCAAGGAAGCAATCCCATTTACAATAGCTACAGAGGATATATATATAACCTAGGAGTCAATTTAATCAAAGTGAAAAATCTATACAAGAAAAACTATAAAACAATGATGAAAAATTGAAGAGAAGACCAAAGAATGGAAATTTATTTCATGCTAATAGATTGGAAGAATTAATATTGTTAAAATGACAATATGACTCAAAACATTTACAGATTCAATGCAATCCCTATCAGAATACCAAGAATGTTCTTCACAAAAATAAGAAAAAAATTCTAAAATTTAGGAACCACAAAAGACTCCAAATAGCCAAAGCAATACTAAGCAAAAAGAAAAAGCTAGAGGCATCACACTACCTGACTTCAAATTTTAATACAAAGCTATAGTAAACAAATCAGCTTGGTACTGGTGTATAAACAGACGCATGGACTAATGGAACAGAATAGCAAACACAGATATAAATTCACACACTAACAGTCAATTCATCTTCAACAAAGGCCTAAGAACATATAATGGAGAAAGGATTCTCTTCAATAAATTGCTCTGTGAAAACTAGATAACTATATGCAGAAAAATGAAACATATCACTTTTTATCTAAACAGAAAATTCCAAAAAATGAGTCACCTATGCCTCTCAGTTTTTGTCCTCCTGTCCTGTTTGGTGTCACGTTTCTTTTTATAATTAATGCTAAATATTATGTTTATTAAACTATAGTGACTCTGGATAATGTCACTTCTCTTCATAGATCTGATTGGCCTGTAGATTGTTGGCAAATTATTTTAATTCTGGGACTCAATTACAGACTTTGTAATGCTCAATCTGCCTCTTGTTTATCGCTGTTTTTCTAATATATGGACACCTGGGTTCCCAGTTGGGATTCTGGGATTTTTAAATCAGAACCCCTCTCCCTTGGAAGTTTCTAAAAATCTCATTTTTGTCTCCATAGAATTGTGAGACTGTGGAATACCTTGCTCAGTCCCTTATTGGCTTTCTGCCTAGCTTCTTATCCTCTTGTTTCGTGCAATTCAATAATTCAACAAATGATTTCTTATTCTTCCGTTCATTTATCTTTTGGAAATGCATGCTTTATTGTTTGTACTATATTTTATAAAATAATTGCATGCATCATAAAATATATGCTTTTAAAATATAGTAGCTTTCCTTATCTCAGCATTTAAAAAAAGATGAAGAAGCTTCTTCATATAATCTGTTTTCCCTGGTACCCAAGTAAAGTTTGTTTGTTTTTCTTCTTTTAAAAAAAATTGTCTTAACCAGACTTCAGACTTTGTATCATTAAAGTAGTTATTCATGTTGGAGAGTCATAAGATTATAAAATTTAGCGTTGGAAGGAACCTAAGACATCATCTTCTGTTGGCTAACCTCCCACACAGTGCAGAAATGTTTTCTGCAGCATCCTTGGCATATGCTCATCCGGTCTCAATTTGGATATCTTCAGCAAAGGAGCTCATCATTTCCTGAAACAATCCATTCTGTTGGACAACTCTATTTTAAAAATCCTTATGTTGAGCTAAAATATGCCTCTTTGTAACTTATACTCATTTAATCATTGTTTCAAGTTTTCCTTCTGGAATAAGTCAAAACAAGAGAACATTTCAGATAACTGTACTTAAAGCAGATCTTAATGCCATTTCTGTCTTTTTTGGGGGGGTTCTTATCCTGAAGCATTGAACATAACTTACTAAACTTGGATTAATAATCATAAGGGAGGGTATCTATTTGGTAATAATTTTAAAACTAGCTTTATAATATGCAAATCCCTCTGACATTTTGAAGACAGAAATCTCTTTGTAATTATTTTGAATTATATTTTGTATAGAAAAGAGAATAAGAAGACTGCCATCTATTTTCAAAGATGAAAACAATCTTCAATTGCCAAAGTATGATTGAAATCTGGGGGCATTCTTTGTTTTTCTTTTAATATGTACAGACTGCCTTTGAAATCTGTTGTTTGTGAATTAATAATTGCAATAATCATATAGCAGCTAATGTTTATTGAGTACTTACTATGTGCAATTCTCTACTTTTAAAGTAAATTCTCTGCTCTGTAATAGCTCTCCAATTCCTTTTAGTATAATTTACCATCTAAACAGGACACTATGAGTCAGAGAATATACTAGTAGTCATTACACTGGAGCAATAGATAAAAACTGAAACTATCCAGGCAGACCAGGTCTTATAATCATTCTTTTTAAAACTGAGGTTCAGATTATTCTATCAGCTAATAATATTATTCCAATATTTATATATACATAACCCATTGTTTCAAATAATGCTAAAAGGCATTCTTATGAGGTTGCTATTTCCTTCCCTGCATATAATTTAAGCTTCTGGCCTATTTCCTATCCCCTTCTTCACATTCATGATTATACAATGTAGTTTGTAGGCAAAAATTGCTACTTTTTTCTTAACCAGTCAAAAGTAAAGAAAGATCAGTTTTTCTTGCCCCATCTTCCTTAGCTAAAATGGGAGCAGCTGTCAGGCACTCAAGTCTAGACTGCTTACTTGGACAATCCCTTATTGGCCCTTAAGCAGTTTTTAAAATGTGAAAAGAGGTGGAGTCTGAAGAGTCAGAGCTGTTATAATTATAACACTTAAATTTCCAGAGCTTAGTTAAAGGACAGTATGGGAAGTGCCTAGTGCTTCAATCATCTGGCAAAAATGTCATTTTTGTGAAATGATTCCCATCACCCCTATAGTATTCTCATGCTCATTCTAAGCTACACAATCAAGTGGTAGTGATGCCTGAGTTTCACTCTGATTTAATTGGTCTGTGATGGGTTCTGAGTTTGTAATTTTGAAAAGTTCCCCAAGTCATTCAAAGGTGCATCTCAGGTTGAGAGTCACTGTTCAAAAGTTACTATAGCACAGACCAAAAAAAAAAAAAAGTTTTCCTCTGGGCCCAAGATACGTGTTTGCAAGTGCTGGCACAAGAAAGTTGCTACTGGTAGCTTAAAAATTCATGCATGGCCAGGTGCAGTGGCTCAAGCCTATAATTCCAGCACTTTGGGAAGCCGAGGTGAGAGAATTGTGTGAGCCTGCAGTTTCAAGACCAACCTGGGCAACATGGTGAGACATCATCTCTACAATAAATCAAAAATAAATAAATAGTACATGCAGGAGGATCCCACAGCTTAAGGTTACCTCAAGATCTACACATCACTCTGAAATATCTGAGTAATTCAAAAGGTAACTTTCAAAATATTGCCAGTCAAATTAAGGGTGGAAGGAATTTTTATTCTCCCAACCCCCAAAAATGTTCTTTTAACCTCAACCTGTAGAAATCACTTTGATTAAGATCTTCTGCTCAGACAATAAACAAGTTGGTGAGTTAATTCCACTTGGCAATATTTTGTGCTCTAGAAAAAAACAAAATGTGGCTTCAAGTTAAGCTGGGAGGTTATCACACCTGCTATATAGTAATTCTGGGATCTGTTATGGGGAAACAACTACAGTGTGTACCTACACTAACATAGAAGGGTGTTCAAGAATACCATATAAACATATAAAAATAAAAGAAAATGAGCCCATTTTGCTTTGCATGCATGCAGTAGATACTCACATGGGAGGTTTAGGGGAGGCAGCCAGAGGCAATAGACTCGCAGTTCCAGGGAGGGACCAGATCCCTATGGTGTCGCAGGAGGAGGGGCCAAGTGTAACATACTGTAAGTCAGGAAGCTGGTTCTCGCCTTGACTGTCTGAAGACACAGAAGATACTACCAGGCAAGGATGCAGCTGGGCCAGAACTAGAATGTTTTATAACAGAGACAGGAGCACCTGCTGAGAGCAGACTAGTCTCTGTGTGGTGGTCACAGCACTGTGACATCAGGTGTGCCCGTTCCCACGTGTTCGCTAGCTGGTGAGACCCAGAGAGGGCCTTTGGGGGTGGCCCCTGCAGCAGCCCTCCTGTAGGATATACTTATAAGGAAGCCTTTGCTGGGACTGGGAGGGGAGGATCTCATAGGAACCCCCCAATTCACTGTGCTCTGGCTTTCCTCACCATTAGCCTGTGCTTTCCTGTCAAATAAACCTCATTCTGAGAGAAAAAAAAAAAAAAAAAACTGCATCAAGGCAAACTTTGGGGAAAATAGGTCCATCTCCTTCCATTGTTAGCCGGAAAAGAAAAACAGAACACGAAACACTCCCCCTCACCACCCCTTTTCTTGTCTTGTTGCTCTTTAAAGGTAAGACAGTTACCATTGATTCTGTCTGTAAGGAAGCAAGTTTCACACAACTAATTTTCATTAATGATCACCATGCAAAAGTGCCTTCTCTTTTTATGCTATATTTTCTAATTTATGCATTACCACAGTCATTCTGTCTTAACCTTAAGATAGGTTGAGGAAAATATCTTTTTTCATTTTAATATCAAATGCTCTTTTTCTTAATGACTTTACATAGTCATGCCCTTGCTCTGTTTTTTTTCCCTTTTATACAATTTTTTTCTGAATAAATTATGTCCAAAAAAGGTAACTACCAAATCATGATTATGATCCATTGGTTAGGTATTTCTAACTAGCTACTAGAATGAAATGAATCCTGCATGAGCCAGTAGCTTAGCACATACCAGACACTGGCCCATAACATTACCAGAAGGCCATACTGCAATCAAACTTCAGTTTTGGGAGTTAATAGTTTCCTCACGCTCCTCCCTCAGTGAAGTATATTTAACTGAGCTTGTGCAGATGACTTCAGTTCATAAAAAGTTTACAAGTGCAGCTGGAATGCTTAGCATTTGATTGTTACATAAATAAGTATTTGAGAACATATGTAAACTTGACAGTGTTAGTACCAGATGTTCCAGTAACACAATAATGTACTTTGAATGTCCGTTCTCACTTTCAGCTTGTTTATTTTGGCAGTACTTCTTTGTCTGCTAACTTTCAGATAAGCACATATTTGCTCTATTCATAATGTGGATCCTCTTTTACTACATTCAAATTATATTTATTATATTTAGTGCATAGAAGTACAAATAACAGACACTAATACATAAAGCCATTTTTATATATGTCTCTTTAAAATACAAACTGGTTCAACTCCTAAATGTTTATGGTATATAAAGAAGAAAGAAACTTCTCTGATCATAAGTATGTACTCTGATTTCAATAGAAATTGCCTCTCAAGTTGTGTGTTATCCAAGTATTTTCTTTCTCTTTTAAGCAACCAGGCACATAAATTAAGAGATTTCTGAGCCGGGCCCGGTGGCTCAGCCTGTAATCCCGTGCCTTTGGGAGGCTGAGGTGAGTGGATTGCCTGAGCCTGCAGGTTCGAGACCCGCCTGGGCAGCGAGACCTCATCTCTACAATAAATAAAAAAATCAGCCGGGCGTGGTAGCGCGCGCCTGTAATTCCAGCTACTTGGAAGGCTGAGGCTGAAGGATCACCGGAGCCCAGCAGGTTGAGGCTGCAGTGGCCGGGAGCGGCCACTGCACTCCAGTCTGGGCGACAGAGTGAAACTCCAACTCCAAAAACAAAACAAAACAAAACAACAAGAGATTTCTGTCTACTGCATAAATTCCCCTACCTTTCTCAGTAGTTCCCCACCCCCTCACCATACCTGACTGTGTTATTTTATTTTGTTTTTCTGTTTGGGATGGGGCATTTTCTTTTAAAATGTAAAATAATAATTGTATTATTATTTTAATAAATCATTAAAATCTGATAAATAATAGTAATAAATGAAGCAATATATTTATGGTGTAAAATGTAATGCGTTGATATATGTTTATGTTGTGGAATGACAAAATCAAGCTGATTAACATATCCATGACCTCATATACTTATATCTTATGGTAAGTGATAGAAGCTTCTGACATTCTAGAGCAGTTTTTTTATTTCTTTAGAGGTTTATTTTGCAGTTATTTCAAACTTGAAGTAGTAAGAATAAGAATAGGACACAGAATGTTCATGTATCTGTATATCTTCTACTCACATTCACCTACTATTGGCATTTGCCCCATCTGCTTTACAAGATGTGTGCTCACTTACTCTTTCCCTCCCTCCCTCCCTCCCTCCCTCTCTCTCTCTTTCTCTCTCTGTATATGTGTGTACATGTATATATACATAAGATATGCATATATGTATATATATATAACATTCACAACACACTTTTTCTGAACCTTTTGAAAATTAGTTGCAGGTCCTTTACTCCTATATTCTTCAGTATCTATTTCCTAAAAATAAGAATACTGTCTTATATACAAGATAATTTAAAATTGATGCATTTTTCTGAACTTTTATCTGTATCCCAATTTTGTTAGTTAACCCAGTGATATCCTTTACAGTATTGTGTTTTCCTTTAGTACAGGACTCAACCTAGGATCTGGTGTTACATTTAGTCTCCTCAATCTCACTTAATCTAGAAAACTCCCATAAAGATTTTATTTGTTTTTAAGAGCACTGACACTTTTGAAAACTGTAATTCCATTTTTAGCAACAGAAAATTCTTTGTTTTGGTTTTATGTGATGTTTCTTCATGGATAGATTGAGGTTATGTACTCTGTGCTGAAGGCAAAGTAAGTGGTGGGGTGTTCTTAGGATGTCACATCTGGAGGGACACACTCATCTGCCTTCAATGGTGATATTAATTTTGATGACCCGGTCAGACTAGTGCCCAATTTTTCTGCTGTATGGTTATCAATTTTTATCTTGCCAATGATAAGAAATCTGTAGGGAAATCATTTAATGTAAATATACTAGAGCACAGTTTTTTAAAAAATGATTTGAACTCAGCATATTTGTGTAATTGTACTGTGCATAGCCATACTACAAGAGCCCTTAAAGTTGCCCAGATTTTCCTTACTATCTTTCTTTATCCCTAAAATGCTCCTTTTCCTTGCGCTCACCTTCCTCTGCAACTGCTTTGGTTCTTAAGGCCACACAACAGCCACCCTTTCTTTGCTTCCTGACCTTTTCCAGCCTGCGTCTTACTTTTAGAGTCAGGTTGAACATGTTGGGCGTGTTCTTTGCAGAGGGCTCTGCTGAGATAGTTACAGGGTTCTGGGAACCAAGATGGCCCCAGAGTTTACTCAGAGTGATAACCCATTTGGAGAAAAAGTCCAAATAGGGTCAAGAACGAAAGCAAAATATTAGCCCAGCTCGGTGGCTCAGCCTGTAATCCCGCGCCTTTGGGAGGCTGAGGTGAGTGGATTGCCTGAGCCCAAGGGTTCCAGACCCACCTGGGCAACGTGGTGAGACCTCATCTCTACAATAAATCAAAAAATTAGCCAGGCGTAGTAGTGCGCGCCTGTAGTTCCAGCTACTTGGAAAGCTGAGGCGGAAGGATCGCTGGAGCCCAGCAAGTCCAGTCTGGGTGACAGAGTGAGACTCCAACTCAGAAAAAAAAAAGAAAGAAAGAAAGCAAAATCTTGAAGCCAGAAACTCAACTCTTAGCTTCAGAATGAGACGTTATGTAAGACCTCAAAAGGACAATCAGTCGTGAGATTTAAAGACAAATTTAACAGGTTGGAGACATGGTGCAATTTGTGTTAAGACAAGAAGTTTAGAACTAATGCCCTGAGGTTGATACAGGTCTTTATTTTTGTAAAAACTGCTCTATAGCCAAGAGGCAAGGCTGACAGCCTAAAGGAGACTGCCGTGCTTGAGCTTTGAATGATAGAACACCATGACTCAGTAAGGGACATGACCTCAGAAGGATCCAAATAAGAATCCAAATAAGAATAAACATAGTAAAGAATAGTAGGAAAAAAAGCAGTAGAAAGCAAATATATAAATGATTTCTAATTTTCAGAGTAGGCCTAGGAAACATGAATCCATGGCACAGTTCTGGAGGGAAGAGAGCCAACTGAGTTCACTGAATTATTTCCCTTGGTGAAAAATATGTTTTATTTCTATGTAATATTGTAAACAATATTTTAGGAAAGCATTGTATCATAAACTTCAAGCTCACCTCCACAGATACAGGAAAACAAGAAAAATGTGCATGAAGTTAGTAAAAGTAGCTCTAATTAGCATTCTTATAGAATGAGCTGTAGATTTACTGGAAACTTACTAAAGGGAAAAATACCAGAGCACCAGACTAGCGCATCAATCATTTCAGATTGTCTGACAGTCTTGAAGAGGATATCCTGGCTGCAGAAAGCACGTTGCTGTCTTGAGGCTAGAGGCCCAGGTCAGAACATCATAAGAACAAAAGATGAGCAATTTTGAGAGGAACCAGCTGTCTTAAGGTGATCCAGAGTGCACAGATGTTAAAGCTTACTGTTCCAACAATACCATTACCCAACAGAAGAATAACAGAATAAGCATTCAAAAAATTATAAAACTTAATTTACCATGTTAAATCTGAGATCTATTTGTATTTCTTTTTCCATCATGCTGATTTTCTGTTACTATTTTAATATAATTTTATTTTGTATCTTCTTGTTGATTGCTGTAAAAAAAACCCAAAACCCAATTTCTTATAAAAGCTGAAAATTAAATTGTAGCCGGGCTCAGTGGCTCAACCTGTAATCCCATGCGTTGGGAGGCTGAGGTGAGTGGATTGCCTGAACCCGCGGGTTCAAGACCTGCCTGGGCAACTTGTCGAGACCTCATCTCTACAATAAATCAAAAGTTAGCCAGGTGTGGTAGTGTGTGCCTGTAGTTCTAGCTACTTGGAAGGCTGAGGCAGAAGGATCGCTAGAGTCCAGCAGGTTGAGACTGCGGTGGCCGGAAGCAGCCACTGCACTCCAGTCTGGGCAATAGCGTGAGATTCCAACTCAAAAAAAAAAAAAAAATTAAATTGTACTGATCATTATTAGAAATATGTACAGAATTATGTTGATGTGAGATCTTTAGTAGGCATTTTAAAAAGACAAAGCACAATAACCAAGAAGATATAATTTCCTTTATACTTACCTCAAAATTCCTCAAACTCTAACACAGGTGGTTTTGTGGCAAGTAGAGAGATGGTAGATCTCAAGTCAATTATAAACCTTCTTAAGTTGTAATTGAATGTAAAAAGAAGTAATCTAAAACTGGAAGCCTAAGTGGTTTGAATCATGGGAGTAATCAGGAACTGAAAACATAAGTGGTTTGGAAAATGTTAATTTTGTTGTTGCAGAGCATCTGTGGGTATGTGGTTAAAGTCATGAAAAATAGCTCAGTGTTCCTTAACACTTAAGTTCTTTACTATTTAATATATTGAACACTTTGTGAGTGTAAGGACATTACTAATAATTATTTGGAGGCACCCTAGAAAAGAGTTACTATGCACCCTTTAGAGATACTCAAAATGAAGCATCATATATGGTAGAATCAATAGCATACTATCCGACTCAGAGCTATCCAAGTTTATTTAGTCAGCAAATGTTATCAAACACTTAAAAACCTTTATGCATATCTCAGTAGCATGAATGAGTACATGGGTTAGTCATGTGAAAATTTCATGTGGTATGCACCATGCCATACAAGAAGATTGACCCCATTTGTTCTCATGTAAAGATATGAAAACAATAATATTTAAAGCGACCCTCTGTGACTCATTGTCTCTATTTTCAATTCCAGGACATAACAGCATACAATAAGCAGAATTACAAATTTGATTATCAAACTCTGTAAGTATATCACGTTCGTTTGTTATTTGTATTCAGAGAATGTGAGGGTGAGACTATCTAATTTAGTTGCAGCTTGCTGCCTTTTTTAAAACCATGAAAATAGCTTCATAGAGATGAGCTTTGAAGAATGGCTTAAACACTCTCTTTTTTTTTCTTTCTTCTCAGGTTAGTGTCACTTCAAAAATAAAAATAAAAATAGACACTCTTACTGGAACATCAGGAGTAATGCTGGGTATAAACAGGCTTAGAATATACTTAACTGTGGTAATCCTTCCCGACACACATAGAGATGAATTGATAACCGGATTTGGCATTTCAAATATTTTTCACCCAAGGCAAAGGCTTTAGGGTGTTTTCTTGGAATTAGAGAGTTTAGAGATAAAAAAGGTGCCATTTATTATTTTCTCTTTCTGTCAGCTTAGGACTTCTTTTTGCAAGCATGTATATAATAGTAGGCCTATGTGCTCTAAATGTTTCACCTGTTGAAGAATGTTCCATCAGAGGATGTGCTAAAATCTCAGCTTGTGTGTACTCAAGGTTTTGACTGAATAATATTCTTATTTTTTTATTTTATTTTATTTTATTTTATTTTATTTTTTTGAGTTGGAGTCTCACTCTGTCGCCCAGGCTGGAGTGCAGTGGCCGCTCCCGGCCACCGCAGCCTCGACCTGCTGGGCTCTGGCGATCCTTCAGCCTCAGCCTTCCAAGTAGCTGGAATTACATGCGCGCGCTACCACGCCCGGCTAATTTTTTGATTTATTGTAGAGATGAGGTCTCGCTGCCCAGGCGGGTCTCGAACCCTCGAGCTCAGGCAGTCCACTCACCTCAGCCTCCCAAAGGTGCGGGATTACAGGCTGAGCCACCGAGCCTGGCTTGAATAATATTCTAATAAAATTAAGTAAGGTGATTTATTGGAAAAGAACTTGAACTTAGAATCAGAAGGCAGTGAGTTCTAGTCAGAAGTCTGTAATGTAATTTGCATGTGATCTCAAGCAAATCACTTAGTATCTCTCCATTCTCTATTTCCCCAAGTGAGATATGAGAGATTTGGGCTAGCCTGAGAGTTCATCAGTAGGATAATAAGACAAATATGCCACTTAATCAAACTAACCACATCAACTGGTCAGTTCAGCCAAAATATTTAAGCCATTTATATAAGACTATAAGCAATCAGAAAACAAGATTGTTATATCCATAATAAAAAAAAGAATATATTCCCATTCCTTAAAAAAATAGAATATTCCATTTAAAGTCACTAACCTCCTCCCACCTTTTTTTAACTTGAGAGTTCGCTGATGTAAATAATTTTCTCTTCACCAAAACTGATAGAACATTTTATTCTAACAACAGATTATTTCTGGTGACAAAGCCATAACTTCACAGTATACTTACAATGAGAAATACATAGGATTTGGTGTCAGATCTAGCTTCAATAATCTGTTCTAGAAAACCTTCTGAATGGGAGAAAGTATTTACAAATTACACCTCAAAGGGCTAGTATGCAGAATCTACAAGGAACACAACTCAACATTTTTAAAAATAGCTTCATCAAAAAGCGGGCAAAGGACATGAATAGATACTTCTCAAAAGAAGATACACAAGCAGTCAGCAAACATATGAAAAAACTAATCATCAGAGAAATGCAAACTAAAACCACAGTGAGATATCTGACACCAGTCAGAATGGCTATTATAGGAAGTCAAAGAACAACAGATATTGGCATGGTTGTGGAGGAAAAAGAACACTCATTCACTGTTGGTAGGAATGTAAACTAGTTCAACCTCTATGGAAAACAGTATGGAGATTTCTCAAAGAACTAAAAGTTGAATTACCATTTGGCCCAGCAATGCCACGACTAGAGATCTACCCAAAGGAAAAAAATCAATATATAAAAAAGATACCTATACTCATATGTTCATTGCAGCACTATTCACAACAGCAAAATCATGTAAGCAACCTAAATGCCTACCCACAATCAACTGGATAAAGAAAATGTGGTCTGAGTGCAGTGACTCGTGCCTGTAATACCAGTACTTTAGGAGACTGAAATGAGAGGATTGCTTGCACCCAGGAGTTCAAGACCAGCCTGGGCAACATAATAAGACGTCATCTCTACAAAAATCAAAAAAATAAGCTGAGTGTAGTGGTGCACATCTGTAATCCTAGCTACACTGGAGGCTGAGGTGGAAGGATCACCTGAGCCCAGAAGGTCATCAAGGCTGTGGTGAGCCATGAGTGTGCCACTGCACTCCAGCCTGAGTGACAGAGTCAAACTCTGACTGAGAAAAAAAAGTATACCATGAAATACTATGCGGTCATAAAAAAGAATGAAATTATGTCCCTTGCAGCAACATCCTATGTGAACTGATTCAGAAATATAAAACCAAACAATGCATGTTCTCTCTTGTATGAGGAAGCTAAATGGCCACAAAGATGGAAATAATAGACACTGGGAACACCAATAAAGGGGGGAAACAAGGATGAGAGGTTAGGGTTCAGAAATTACCTATTGGGTACATGTTCACTATTTAGGGAATGGGCCACCTGAGACCCAATCCCCATCACTATAAAATACATCCATGTAACAAACATGCATGTGTACCCACCCCCAAATCTAAAATAAAAATGAGGGGAAAAGTAACAACAGAAAGAAAGAGAGTCTGTTCTGTCACTTACTGTATATATGATTTGAGTAATTCCTTTAACACCTTTGAGTCTCACTTCCCTTATTTTTAACAATTGGTAGCCATAATATTGTCTTTGGAGCTGCTGTCAGTAAGACATAAAATAATGGACGTGAGCCATAAAGTCTAATATATATCAACACTAACTCTTACAAAAATATTGTAAAGTATTTTATATTTAATAAATTGTAATACTTTCATCTGACTGCATACAGATAAAAGTAAACATTTACTGAAAGTATTAAGTTCAAATATTAAAGGTGGAAGGATGGAAAAGGAAAAGAACCAATATTTCTTGAGCACCCTGCCACAGCATCACGATGGGAAAGCCAGACGGTGTTTTATTTTCTAACTCGAACATCATGTACTTTCTAACTCCTACATAAGAGACAAGACGTCACCACGTTATCACCTCTGCAAGAGAAGGAAATTCATCCTTTCTGGGTGCTATAAATTGTGTAACAAAGAAGAATTGCCCCAGTATGGAAAAACTCTAGCTTTTTTTTTGACCACCTACCTTCGGCTTAGTTTTTCTCCAAATTTTTTTAATACACAAATCATTATAAATTTGTAGCTTATAGTCTAATTAATGTGTTTTCACACCAATTTGTGTACTGATTTGTGTATCAGAAGACTGTTATTCAAGTTTGAATCTGGGTGAATATTTAGCTGAAATGCCATGAGGAAAAAAAAAAAGAGAAAAACCTTCTTCATTGTGAATATGAGATAATTACTTTTCAAAAATCATTGCAGCACCAATCCAAGAAGGGGCCACAAGGTTTAATTGTGGGTGTGCTATTTACAGATTAATTAGGACGTTTAACTTCATTTTTTATACCACAGAATTAATCCCATAAAAATTAGTGATCTCGAAGGAGTCAGTTGTCAACTCTGACAGGATCTCTTTGCCATAATCTATTAAAATGCTGCTTTTATCTTGTCTTGCCTGTGTCATATTTTATGGATTTTTTCATAAACACTGCCTATACTTCATAAATGTCTCAATTTTCTAGTCTATTAACATTACTTCAAAAGCAATTGATAAAAGAGTAGGGCATGCATGAAATAATACACCAATAATGTGAAGTGCTGGAGGCAAGAACAGTGGGTAGGATCTGCACAGCTTGTGAGCTGAAACAATGAAAGGATGTTTTATCTACTACAATAAAGAAACAAATGATCATTTTTGATAGTAGAAGAAAGATTGCTCGTAATTGGGCAGATGAAAAATGGGTTACACAGAAAATACAGCATATTTTGAAAATGATAACTGAAATGAGAAAATAAACATCCCCAAGTATATATTTACATTAGGGGGAACCTTTTCCCTTTGGTTACTAGAGGTTTGGTTTTCAGCTTGATTTGTCTTAGTTCTAGATATGATAGTTTTATTCTATATATAAACAGTATTTTATTTGTATGCATATATTTTCACAACCTTATATGTATTTTATTTGTTGACTACAATAAACATTGGAATTCATTTTTATAAAGTTAATAATTTTTTATTTTAATTTTGAAGTTAGCTTAATTTTTCTTTTAATGTATAGATGACATATCTATAGCATCCTCTTTACATTCTTAAAGCCCAAATATAAGACCTAATATAATGAAATGAGAATCTTATCTGGATTTGTACCACAAATTTAATTTAACAAACTGACTTTTTAAACACTTAGTTGGTAATTATATATTTAAATCAACTAAATGAAACACAAAGAAGAGAAAGGGCATTAAGCAAGATGCAGAATCCCAGATTTTTCTTTCATTTTATTCTTCATGTTTTACAACCTGGTTTCGCTAAATGAAGTCAGACACCGTCCAAGTTTCCTTCTAAAGGCATTATGCTTGATAAATGAAGTTACCTTAGATCCTATATATCTGGGCAGTCCTAGTGTTTTCCTATAATTATCAGCAGCTCCTTCTTTTCCTCTTCTAAGTGTCCTGCCTTGAATGACAAAGTACATAGTTACCTATTAAAGCATGTGGTCAAATGAATATTGGAAGGAAAGTTTTAATAATACATATAATTTTTACATTTCTTTAAATCTACATAGTACTAGCTAAAATAATTAGTGCGATGAGTGTTTAAGTTGTTCTTGATTCATATAATTCCATTTTTTTTCAACATGGAAATGAGACCATTTTATTGTTGCTCAGGTCAAGAAATAATTTGAAATAACTCCAGTGTGATCATTCAATGCTAACACTTGGCAAGAAGATGATTTTTCTCATACCTTGAGAGATAGTGATAGAATAGGTTGCTGAATTGTCCTAGTGGCACTCTGTGAAGCAGGTAAGATAGTGGAGTAAAGTACAGGACCCAACATAATGATGATACCATATGTTTCTGTGACCTTGCAGGGGCATGGAAGATCAGGATCAAGGGGATTCTTTCATTTTCAAATGTTGCAAAGAATATTTGAGAGCCCCAGTCCTTGGTACCAACCTAAGGAAACAGTCACCAGAACGACGTGGGAAATATCCAAACTCACCGCGTGGGTAAAAGATAATACCCAACATAATGGATTTTGGGGGGGGATTTGAGTTGGAGTCTCACTGGATCGCCCAGACTGGAGTGCAGTGGCCGCTCCCGGCCACCGCAGCCTTGCCTGCCGGGCTCCGGCCATCCTTCCGCCTCAGCCTTCCCAGTAGCCAGAATTACAGGCATGCGCTACCACGCCCGGCTGATTTCTTGATTTATTGTAGAGATGAGGTCTCGCTGCCCAGGCGGGTCTCGAACCCGCGGGCTCAGGCAATCCACTCACCTCAGCCTCCCAAAAGTGTGGGATTACAGGCTGAGCCGCCAAGCCCGGTTTACATAACGGTTTATTAACCTGATTTAATTCCCACCCCTTTCCCAAACCCATCTGTCCTCCATCTCAGGAAACAACATACGTAGTATTCAGCCAGTTGCTCAAGCCAAAAACCTAGGGATTTTTCATGTTGTCTCTTTTGTTTATTTCATCTATCGATAAATTCTGTCACTTTCACTCCCAGAAGCCATTCACAGTCTACCTGCTGCTTTTCTTTTCCACCTTTATAATTACAACCCAAGCTACTGTCACTCTTCTCCATGGTTTGATACTAGCCATGTTACCTGATCTCCCACTTCTCCTCTGGCCCCCTCCTTCACAATTTATTCTCCTCACATTCTTTTAAGATGTCTTTTAAATGGTCTTTTAAGAATGGAAATCTGACTTTGTAATTCAGGAGCTTTCGCTAAATTTAAAATAAAACCTGAGCTCCTAATTGTGGCCTGTGAGCACCACATGAAAAATCCCTATCCGCCCCTTCTCCTACTATTCTCTCCTTTTTCTCTATGCTCCAGCCACACCGGACCCTTTCTTTAAACTCACTCAGCATGCCAGATTTGTTCTCTCTTGCTGTTGCGTCTGCATGGCTGGCTCCTCTTTGTCTTTTCAGAGGCCTCCGTGACTATTCTATTGAGTACTATTTCTACTCACCCGTCGCTCCAACTCCACGTTTACCTCCTCTAGTTCTAGACCAGCAATGATGACTTGAAGCTAGCTTTGTTAGTGACCTTGGCAAATATAACATGAGTTATTGTTTATTAAGCATTTACTATTCATATATAATTATATATAATTAATATGGTGCCAGCACTATTCTAAGTGCTTTATACAAATTCTTCTTCTCATAACAGTTCTACGAGGTAGATGCCATTATTATTTTCCCTTCATAGGTGAGAAAAATCACAGCATGGAAAGGATAAAGAACTCACTAGGAAGTGGCACAACTAAAACTGGAACCAAGATTCTTTGCCTCATCACCCCACTACACTGTGCTGCTTCATATGTAGTAAGGTGAACCATGCCACGTGATCCAAAGAGTCCTGGGGGTTGGAAGGCCAACACAGGTGCAGTAAAGATAAGAACAGGTCAGCAACTGAGGACAAAGAGCAGCAACAGCATATATGAATGATCACAACTCGGAGCAGACAGAGCAAAAGCAGAGCCTGGTACCTACCAAGGCACAAAGCTGAGTCAGCTGGTGAGTCATCAGGTGAAGTAGGTGAGGGATAAGAAGCAGAGGCAGCACACAGACTGCTGAGCACACTGAACTTCTGTTTGTGTTCCTTCATCTTGTTGTTCATTTCTTCTGTCTCCTTTGCGAGCTTATCCTCTTTACCTTCCGTGAATTTGGCCCTCGGCCCTCTTTCCATGCTGTACTTTCTTCCTAGGTCATCTCATCCATATAGATGATGACCAATCACCACCTGTGTATATAAAAAGGACTCGCAAATGTATATCCTCAATTTAGACCATTCCTTAGAGCTCCAGACTTTTGTATTCACCTGCCATCTCTTCATGCTTGTGTCTGGAGAAATCAAACTCAGCACGCCCCCAAACAGTGTATGATTTGTCCCTCATACCTTGGCCTCTCCTAAGGCCCCTAAGTCAGTGAGGCATAAACACAAAGCCCTGGCGCACCTTTTAAATCTCTCTTTCTTTTATCCTCATGTTTTATATCCAAGTGTGATAGGACAAATGATTTCCTTCATAAATATTTGTGAAATTCACTCATTTCTCACTGTCTGTACCCACAACCCTAATAACAGCTTCCATCATCACTCACCCAGAATACTGTAGCAACTTCCTCACCAGTCTCTGAGTATTCTCTTTGGCTCTCCAGCAAGGGTGATTTTTTTTAAAGTGTATATTTGATTGTGTTGAACGCTTTGTTTCTTTTTCATCACTACTTTCTCCACTTAAGTCATACTTTTAGTGCCCATTCATTCATTCATTCATCTACATTCTAGGAGCTGAACACATAGCCCTGGACTTGTAGAGTTTATATTTTAGTGGAGAAGCAGACACTGAGCACACAAACAGGTAATTTCAGATTTCACTAAGTACTATGAGGAAAATAAATCAGAACTCAGAGAAAGAGAATAATTGGGGAGAGATCCATTTTTAGGTTAGTGATTCAGGGAAATCTTCCCCACTAAGAAATAGCTATGTGAAGAGCTCCGGAGAGGCAGTAAGAAGCTAGGGCGCGGAGACCATAGTGAATGAGAGAGAAAATGTCTGAGATAAGGTTGGGAGGTAGGAGTCTGATAAAAGATCAAGAAAAGGGGTGGATTTACAATATTCTAGAGGCAGAGCTAGCAGAGGCTGCTCATGTTGGTGGAGGAAGATAGGAATTAACAATGATTCCTTGGTTTTTGCCTCAACCATCAAATGAATGGTAGGCTTATAAACTGATATGAGAAGGAGCAGGTTTCATGGGAGCAAAGGAATAGCAAGGATAGGGGGGCAGGTTAAATTTACCGTGTCTGGTAGACATCCTAGTGGCTATATCAAGCAGGTAGATGAATATACAAGTCTAGAAATCAAGGAAAAGTTCAGGGCTATAGGTATAAAAATTGAAGGTCACAGCATATAGATGACAATTAAAATCTAGGAACTGAAATAAAGTCACCTATAGAGAAAAAAATAGAGAAGTGAAGAGGAGAGGGAACAAGTTCTGTAGCATTTTAAATAAGATCAGATCATTTCCTTTTGTAGATCTCTGTTGGTGATAATAAAAAAAAAAAAAAAAACCAAGAAAGTATGATATCTCAGAGATGAGAAAGTACTTCAAAAATGAGAAAGTGGGGAAAAAATAAAGAATTGGATGGCAGGACAAATGCCTCTCTGAATAGAGTAAGATGAGAATAGGGAACTGAACTCAGGATTTGGCAAAATGGAAGTTGTTGAGAACTTAAGCCTGGATTCAACAGATTAGAAGAGACAAAAGCCTGACAGGTTGTTTTGTTTTTTGAGTTAAAGCCTCACTGTCTGTCGCCCAGGCTGGAGTGCAACGGCACACTCACGGCCACCCTACCCCAGCGTCAACCTGCTGGGTTCCTGCAATCCTTCTGCCTCAGCCTTCCAAGTAGCCAGAAATACAGGTGCGTGCTACCATGCCCGGCTAATTTTTTATTTTATTTTATTGTTGAGACGAGAGCTCACCAAGTTGCCTGGGCTGGTCTGAAACCCACGGGCTCAAGCAATCTACTAGCCTCAGACGCCCAAAATTCTGGGATTACAGGTTTAGCCACTGAGCCCAGCGGATAGGTGTTATTTAAAGTGAAAATGGGAAGCTGGAAACTGGAGGAGCGGGGGAGGGGAGTGGCACATAACATCAATAAGGGTACCCGATCTCAAACCAGGCAAAGTAGGGACCAAGGGGAGGTCCTGTATGATGACCACTTGTATACCTAATCCTGAATTGTACTCCACATCTTTAAAATAAGAAAAATTTGAAAAGTGAAAGTGGAAGAAGAGACAACAGATATGGCCTCCACTTTTAAGAAGTTTTGCTATAAAAGGAAACAGAAAGATGGCAATTGACAGAAGAAATTGGAAACAAAGGATGAAAAAATGACTTTAGGTTTGAAGTTATTGCAACATATTTTTATGTTAATGGGTACAATACATTAAAGAGGATAAAGCTGAAGACACAGGACTGTGGAATAATTTCAGAACCTGAGTGTGTGTTGGCAAGATGTGTGGGAACTTGAAGTGGAGTGATTAGTCTTAAATAAGAGCAGGGATGATTCTGTTGTGATCAAGGGAAGGTGCAGTGTATGGGCTCATCCACTTGTAGATTTGTTACTGGGAAGATGAAACAAGATGCCAGGTCATCAGTTTTAGCGATAAGATATAAAATGGTTGTCAGGAGAAAGAGAAAGTTAAAATACTAGAGACATGTAGTAAGATTGGGCATCATTAAATGCCTGCTTGAAATTTGCGATCATTAATTTAATGTGATATCTTTCTGCATAGTCATGTTTTTCTCTAGCAATTCTCAGCAGCTTGGACAGTGGCACAAAGTAGCTGCGGAGTTGGGTGTCGCTCTGGGGATTTTGATAAGAAAATACAACAGCAAAGAAGTTAAGGGTATGCTTATAGTGGTAGAGCCTGGAATCTGAGCCAGGTCAAGAGGGTGTGAGCATATTGGGGTGAAAGGTGGTATAGTAAAAAATGGTGGGATCAATAAGAGGGAAGTCTGAATAAAATTTAAAAATTTTAGAGAAAGGGTACTAAAATAAGTAGGCTCTAAAATTAGAAAGTGGTAATTGGCAAATGGGATATTTAAAATCAGAATTTTGGAAGTAATGTAGTTATTGGTGATGACAAGGCTAATCAGTTTTCCACAAACTTTTTGGAATGAACATAGTAAGTAACATGGTGTTCAAAACAACTCAGTATGCACATAAATATATGATTTATAATTTAAAATTTTATGAAAGGATGTTTACCTTACTTAATTCAGTAAACTGATATTTTAAAATCTCTTCTATGTTATGTAAAAAAAAGCCAGGTTATAACTTGTTAAATTGATTTTTATGACTACAAATGGGTCAAAACTTGCATTCTGAAAATGCAGCATGAGTGACCATGAGACTGAGTGATTGGGTGTGGGGTGGAGGGAAAAGTTGTTGAAATGATTGAATTCAGAGACCTAAAAGTCCACAGTGCCAGCTGTATTATCCACCTAGATGTGGAAGCCAGCAGAGATGATGACAGGAGTAATAGAAGAAGATAGTGAAATAGTTGCTAAATTAGTCCATGAATGAGTAGGGTGCCAAGGAGATAAGTGTGCTTGACAGTAGCAAGGAGGGGACCTGGTGGTGTAGTCTGGTAGTGGTAGCCAACTCCCAGTCCTAGAATGTAGGCAAGAAAAAAAAACTTCCATTTTGAAGTACTCAGGAAAAGATGCAGATTTAGATTATAACCTCGTTTCAGGATCTACAAGGAACTCAAACCTGCTGAAAGAAAAAAAAATAGTCCTGTTAACAAGTGGGCAAAAGATAGGAATAGACACTTCTCAAAAGAAGATATACGAGCAGCCAAGAGATACATGAAAAAATGCTCAGCCTCACTAATCACCAAAGAAAAGCAAATCAAAACCTCACTGAGATTCCACCTAACTCTAGTCAGAATGGCCATCATTAATAATTCAAAAAATAACTGATGCTGGAGATAAAAGGGAATTGTTTCTACATTCTTGGTGGCAGTGTAAACTAGTACAACCTCTATGGAAAACAGTGTGGTGATTCCTAAAAGATCTAAAAATCGACCTCCCATAAGACCCAGCAATCTCCCTTCCTGGAACATACCCAGAGGAACTCAAATCATTCTACAAAAAAGATACCTGCACACGCATTTATTTATTGCAGCACTACGCACAATAGCAAAAACATGGAACCAACTGTACTGCTCATAAAAAGTAGACTGGATAAAGAAAATGTGGTGAATATGCATGATGGAATATTACACAACCATAAAGAAGGACAAAATCATGGACTCCACAGCAACTTGGATGGATTTAGAGTCTGTTGTACTCAGCAATCTATCACAGAAACAAAGAACTAAGTACCACATGTTCTCAATCATAAGTGAACCTTGAACATTTATCATAATACTACAATAAAGGGATTGGCAGCAGTGGAACACTGGCCAGGGGAGGGAGAGGCATACACATAACATCAATAAGGGTACCTGATCCCAAACCAGGCAAAGTGAGTACCAATGGGAGGCCTAAACTTCACCTGGACGATGACCACTTATGTACCTAATCCTGAATTGTACACCACATCTTAAAAAAAAAAAGTTTATAGCCTGATTTCACTGTGAACAAAGAAGTGCATAAAAAGTCAACAGAAAGGATTGTGGACATGGGGGCATTTATTATTGAGATGGGTCAAATAAAAATGACCTGGGAGACTTGGACTGACATTAAACATGGATCTGTTTAGTTTTGAAGGTAACGTAAGATAAGGTGAATGGTAGTCCTTGTTCTGTCTCCTTTACGGCCTTAGTTTCTTAGCTCACTTGCAGAGGTTAGATGGTGATGTTTCAGTTCAGGAAGCGCAGCTTCGCTGGGAACAAGGCAGTTCCAGGACTGCCCTTCAATCCTGAGGTGGCTGATGTAGCAATAGGAGTGAGAATTGAGACTGAGGAGAGGCAGTGTCACTGAAGCCCTCAAACTCACCATGCAACTGGACCTTTGTATGTTTCTCACCCTGTGCCTGGAAACTAACTAGCTATTCACCTTCTCTTTGACCTCTGCACAAGCTTCATATCCTCAGGAAAAACTTCCCTGTCTCTCTGACTTCCCTGATAAAGCACTTTGCACTTTATCTCTATCCCATATACCACCTTTGCAGTTTTATACCTATCTGTGGGATTGTTTTATTGAGTATGATACCTTTACTAGACTAGGCTCCATGCAAAAAGGACTGTACGTGTTTTTGTTCGCTATTGTATCTCAAGCACAGTATATGGTATATAGCAGGTGCTCACAAAGATAAATTTAATGAATTAATGAAATCAGAGCTAGCAGATGTTGATGACCAAAAAAAGGGCAAAGGGAGCTAAAGAGAACCAATGAGATACTGTGAAAGCTGCAAGGAAATCTTCTTGTTGCAATTTAGCAGGTCTCCTTTTGAAAATCTACTGCTCAATCCTCATGAACATGACCCATCTGTTCTTGAATGGACAATACTAGTATCTGAAACAAAGAACTTGATTTCAATAAGAGTATATTAATAGCAACAGTAATAACCCGAGGGAAATCTGGGGGTACAAGTCCAGAGACAACTTCAAAGGTTGCTCCTTTTTTCTTTCTTTTTTTTTTTTTTTTTTTTTTTTG